>NW_027332020.1:949673-1102846 GCF_048418815.1 Hemitrygon akajei | reverse complement strand
TATCAGGTCTACCCTCAGCCCCCGCCGCTCCGGATCAAACAAACCCGAATTCGCCCGGGGGCAAACACGAGGAAATCTGCAGATGCTGGAAATTCAAACAACACACACAAAATGCTGGTGGGAACACAGCAGGCCAGGCAGCATCTATAAGGAGAAGCACTGTCGACGTTTCGGGCCGAAACCATTTGTCAGGACTTTTTTTTTTAGGCAGGTATAACTGGGACCCATGCGGGTGCCCATGGCTACACCCTTGGTTTGGAAGAAGTGGGAGGAACCAAAGGAGAAATTATTGAGAGTAAGAACTAATTCCCCTAGACGGAGGAGAGTGGTGGTATAGGGGAATTGGTTAGGCCTGGAATCCAAAAAGAAGGCAAGGGCTTTGAGGACGTCCGGGTGGGGGATGGGAGGTATATAGGGACTGGACGTCCATGGTGAAAATAAGGCGGTGGGGGCCCGGGAATTTAAAACCATTGACAAAAAAATCAAAGCATGAGAAGTGTCACGAACATAGGTGGGAAGAGATTGAACAAGTGGGGGGGGGGGGGGGGGGGTAAGACAGTGTCAAGGTATGCAGAAATGAGTTCAGTGGGGCAGGAGCAAGAGAATCCCGCACTAGGTTTCTGAACTCCTGTTAGGGCTCTTCTTTCCCGATTTTGTCCCGAGTAGACAATTCCCTGCAATATAGTCCATCTGGGGTGTATGGGGTATCTAGGGAGCGGAGTAGCACCTCTGGTGGGGGGGGGGGGGCCTTTTTCAGGGCAGCTCGTCCACCTTTGGTCCCCACCTGCCGCTCAGTTCTTACCTGTGGCTCCAAGTAGCTGTAACAGGACCAGCGCCCCACACCCCAGTAAACCGTCTCGGCAGACGGGATAAACTCAGGTGAGGTAGCCAATGGCTCTTCGACCCTGGGTGAGGTAGGGGATCTGTCTGTCCCAGCGGGTGAAGTCTGACCGTGGCAGATAGTGTGGAAGAGAACAATTAATGATCAATGGTCAAGAAGGCAGGCCAGCAGGCGTTGGTGGAGCGCTAAGAGCACGGCAAGGCATTTAGATGTCCTGGTCATCCACTGCAAGAGGTGGTGATCTCTTTAAACTCACGCGGCAGAATGCAAAGGTAAACCACTGCTGTATCCTGCCATGTACATGATTTCTCAATATGTCAGTGCGGCGTGGAGGGTCATCGTCCGCCAGATATAAACTCCAGATGCGACCAACGACGATGACAATATTGTGTTTCTCTGCCGCTCGATTGTCCATTTCCTTGATCTGTCCAAGATCTTCTGCAAACTTTGTTTCCTCAAGACTACCTACCATTCAACCAATATTTGGATAGTCCGCAAATATGGCCACAAAGCCCCCAGTTTCATTATCCTGTTTCACTGTCGTATAATGTGCATGGATGCGGCCCTAATTCCGACCAGTCACCAGCAGTCGACCAGAAAAAAAAGTCCCCCTTTTTTCTCACAGTTTGTCTCCACCCAGTCAGCTATTCGTCTAGATATGGCGGCATCTCTTCTGTATTATGAGGGGCTTTTATATTTTTTTAGCAGACTCAAGCCAGGCGCTTTGTCAACGAGTTCTGCAAGTAAGCGACATTCAGTGTCTCCTTTGTTTATTCTGCCTGTTATTTGCTCAGTGAATTCTAAACAATTTATCCGGTTAGATTACCCCTTGTGGAAACCATGCTGGCTTTGGTCTGTTTTATTATTGTGCCTCCAAGTACCGCGACACTCCATCCATAATAATGGACTGTAACATCGCCCCAAACACTGACGTCCAGCTAACGTTCTTTCTTTGGATTCTCCCTCCCCTTCTTAAAGAGTGAAACACGTTTTCCATTTATCCAAACTGTTGGAAAATATTGTGTTTCTCTAATGATCACTGCTAATGCCACCACAATATCTTGGGGACTGAACGATTGGCGTGAATGTCGACAAAACATACGATAGCGATTTGTTTCGCCTTTTCGCTCTCTCTGCGTCGGTCCCTTCATTTATTATCAAAGTGTGCAGACTTTATACAACCTTGGGCTCGTCTCCGTACAGGCAGCCACGAAGCAAGGGAAACCCAATAAAACTCATTAAAACAAAAGAGGACTGACGAGCACCCCAGTGTGCAGAGAGAGAGAAATATATCGTACAAAATAAAAGCACGGGAAACAGTATTCACAACTGAAGGTCACAGAGTCAGGCATCACTGCAGCCAGGCGAGAATTCACCAATTGCAGGTCACAGTCTCAGGGCCAGCACAGAGACGAGCTCAGCCCCCGGAAGAAGCGAGCAGTGCCGGACAATCCCTCGCCTGCGACTCCGACAACGGACCATTTCGATCCGTTTCTTAAATCGTCAAAACCTTGTGACATTCCTCGCTCTCTGTTCTTCCATACAGCCTCGGACTCGGGTTTCGTCGCTTCGATTCGGCCAGTACCCGACACGGACATCGTCTGTATTTCCACCTGGTAAGCATGACTTAGAGGGTGTTTCCAAGTTTTCTGACAACTCAAGGAGGTGAGAGGGCCGGATAAAACGCACAAAATTTGGACTTGCTTACTGATAGATAGAAAGAGCAAAGGAAAAGTCTATACATGGATGTTAGTGATGAAAAATGTGAGGGAAGAGGAATCAAGTAGAGAAGGTTACTCGTGTGAAATTCAAAGGGATTGAGATGTTCTTGCGTGTGAGATATAGAATTGTTTGATGGTGCATCCAGCAGAAGGCAGCAAATGGAACAAATGTATTTATTACAACAGGGCTGGAGTTTGGAAATAAAGTTGTGCAGAGTATTAGGACAGCCACACCTCGAGAATTATGTACGGCTCTGAATCCCTTACTTCAGAGAGAAAACGTTCACGTTGACATTCCAGAAGATATTACCTTAGCGAATTCCTGGATCAAAGGTGTTGTCCTATCACAAATGGTTAAAGATAATAGAATCAGAGGTCATCTAGTTGAACCAGACAGAACACCAGAGGACACAGCAGGGTAGATTTTGCAAGGGAGGCAGAGGGAGACTCATCATAGAAATAGACCCTTCAACCAATTAACTCCAAGACCATTTAGAACTAAATATTCCCCAGCCCTTTATATTGTCCTTACATTTCCACTTGCTCAAATCCACATTCCAGATATACAGGGAGCGGGGGGCAGACATGCACAGGATTAAGGGAAAGGGAAACCCATTGGAATTCTTTGAGGAAATAACAAGCAGGATGAACAAATTAAAATCAGTGGATGTTGTATACTTCAATTTTCAGAAGAAATTTGGAAAAGATTCCTCACATGAATCCGCGCAGGTATACATAGAGTATTGGCTGATTGATAGTAGGGAAAGTGTGGGACCAAAGGGATGAATTTCTGACTGTCTACGGTGACTAGTAGTTTTCCCACAGGGATGTGTTGGGACAGCTTCATTTTTACCATGATGAAATTGATGGTTCTGCATCCAAGACTGCGGACTATTCGTAGACAGGTGGAGGATCAGCAAGTGCTCGAAAAGTTATCCGTCGTCTCAACTCTTACTTCAGTGATGTTGTAAGACTCCGATTGGGTGGAAGACGGGTCCTCAGTTGGACGGAACAGGAAATTCTACAAACTGAGTAATGTTCCGCAGAGAGTAGTAGAGCAATATTTAAAGCAATTCTGCGATATTTCTACGTGTGGCTTGCCTCATCAGATGAATCAATGCAAAATATAGACTCCTCCAATCAGCAGACAAGAGGTATTGTGTTTTTTCCCCCTCATGATGAAAGGTAATTACAGCTGACTCGTTTTATTAGGATTTCCGGTATTATTTTTTTCCCCAAAAATCAATTACATACCCAGATAAAATCCAGTTAGTTCCACAGAGAGAGAAAAAAAATCAAATATATTTTCCTGTTGCTTTGGTTCTTTAACGTTCAACGCACATTTATTATCAGTGTAATTATATATTCCTACATACTGCAATGAGCTATTCAGCAGGGGGACCAGGCGTGTGGACAGAGAGAAACAGACAACAGAGGGAGAAGTAAGGAAGCAGATTGTCACGGGGCCTTGGGAGGTGAACATAGAAAAGACGGAGATATGAAAGGACAAAGAGAGAGCAGTCTGGAGATGGAGAGAATGTTGAAAAAGAAAACAAAGCACATATGAATCCGTTGTTTGAAGGTCCGATAATAGATAGATAGATAGATACTTTATTTATCCCCATGGGGAAATTCAACTTTTTTCCAATGTCCCATACACTTGTTGTAGCAAAACTAATTACATACAATACTAACTCAGTAAAAAATATGATATGCATCTAAATCACTATCTCAAAAAAGCATTAATAATAGCTTTTAAAAGTTCTTAAGTCCTGGCGGTAGAATTGTAAGCCTAATGGCATTGGGGAGTATTGACCTCTTCATCCTGTCTGAGGAGCATTGCATCGATAGTAACCTGTCGCTGAAACTGCTTCTCTGTCTCTGGATGGTGCTATGTAGAGGACGTTCAGAGTTATCCATAATTGACCGTAGCCTACTCAGCGCCCTTCGCTCAGCTACCGATGTTAAACTCTCCAGTACTTTGCCCACGACAGAGCCCGCCTTCCTTACCAGCTTATTAAGACGTGAGGCGTCCCTCTTCTTAATGCTTCCTCCCCAACACGCCACGACAAAGAAGAGGGCGCTCTCCACAACTGACCTATAGAACATCTTCAGCATCTCACTACAGACATTGAATGACGCCAACCTTCTTAGGAAGTACAGTCGACTCTGTGCCTTCCTGCACAAGGCATCTGTGTTGATTCCTCATGCTGCAACTCATCATTCAAAATTTGTATACAGGCGATGTGGAGTTTACGCTGGAATCGAGGGGATCGACTGAGAGATTGGGAGCAAAACATCGAGAGCATCACTGAACAGGAAAATGAGAAACAGTGGGGAGGATATTGAAAAGGAAGATGATCCACTCTGACTGGATCAGCCCGGAGTAAAACACCGTGAGCATCACCAGGACGAAGGATGAGACCGAACAAAGAGAAGGAAAATAAAATGGGCGGGGCATGAGTGAACCGTCCCCGTCAGTTCCCGTCTTCTACAGAGCGTTCAACGGGGTGAATTACAGCTTAGCTGATGCTTACATATTGCATATCTGATGAAGGACGAATTTCACCTGTACAGGGTAGTCGGCGAGTGAAATATATCACCAGGAAATGCATGCGTATTTCAGAGCGCTCAATTGTTAACCGTGGTTCTACATATCGGCAAGCGGATACCTTATGTAGGAAAATGGCGACTGATGTCATTCCACTGTAGAGACCAACGGTCGTTCTAATGAAATTAGTTAATAGTTTCAGGGGGTATTTCACCGCGTTCTTCAGCTGTTCTCTGAACTTGCTCTGAGTCACGGCGTAAATATATGTGTTGGTGCAGGAGCTGAGGATCTACAGCATCATCGCCGTGGAGCCCACGATATTAATCGGATCCATGCCCAAATATAGGGTGATGTTTGCAACCCGTCGGTAGATATCGAATACCAGCCGTGTTAACCACAGAAATACAAAACTACAAGATATACTCAATAGTAAAACGACCGATTTCCTTCGGTTCTCCATCTCCGGGTCCTTGTCATTCTTTCCGTTGCTGCGGCCCCGGAGCCCCATCCGGACTTCATTGGCGGAAAAACTCCATCTACCTGTCCGAGCATTGACCAATAAAATCAGAACAAACGGGAGACAAGGTATAAAAATGCGAAGAAACATGTGAAATGCGATCCACGAAGGCGACGTATGGAAGCTCGCTTTGCTCGCACAGCCATAGAAAACTCCACTAATTATCATCAAAAGCTCAAATGTAAAGTAAAAAGGGAAACTTTGTGAACTGCACAGAACACTCATTGCCCCAATAACCACAGCCGCCGTTCTTTCGATGCAATATTTTGTTTTCAGCTTGTCACAACAAATGGCCACAAATCTGTTACAGGTGAACACGACTGTCAGCAAGACAGAGACCCCGGTGCTTGCTAAAAGCAGGCAATAAATGACCCTGCAAACGGGAGTCCTATAGAGGAAGGAAGACTTGAAGTATATGTAAACAGTCCACTTCAGCAGAGGGTCAGAGATAACGATTAAATCATAAATCAGTGATAATCGGCCACTGCCATTCCCAGCAGGTAGCAAGTGATACATTTGGAGAGACCGCACTTTCCTCGAAACAGGATAACAATCACAACCAATTAAACTGCAAGAGAAAAGGAGGGAAACAGAGGAATTATTGACTAGTCACGAAAATAGACAGGCGGCTGTGGAAACAAGTAGCGAGAGAAACACTTCAGAACATCGGAATTAACTCTCAGTTTCTGCCGTTTGCAGGTGTGACAACGGCTTCCCGGGAATTCCAACGGCTGAAATAACAGGGTAGTAAATTTCTTCAATCCGCCAGATTACTGGATATCTCATTTGAGTGACGCAGTGAACGCTGTTGCTCTGAATTCCACAGCATGGGAAGACATTCTGGGCTGCAAGAGGCTATGCTTTATACAGGGGATCAATCTCCAGTGACAAGGTCCCAACTCCGACCATTGTTACCGAACAAACGTATTACATCACCGGCAGTGTCTCAGGTGTAAATTCAGTGGGGATGTAGCACGAACACGTCAATATTATTGACATTACCTCATTCAGATTCCTATGTGTTAGTTGACCAAAATGTGCAATGTGACCCGTAAGTGAACAATGAGCGGGTTCATTTTCCACAGTTGCATTGGCAACAGTCATGACTGTTCCCGTTTTCCAACCTGATACTTTCACTGTGGTTCTCTTTCCACAAGCAATCCGGAATCGATGTTTCCAGCATTTTCAGCAACTTTGGCACACCTGCTGTTTCATCTACAAAGACATCCGTTTCTCCTCAATGTGCTCTGGATCCACGGGCACATGAAACCTCTCTCTGTCTCCACCTGCAGACTTTCAGTTAATATCGTTCAGCTTTTCGTAATTCAGCAGCTCCACTTTCACCAAACCCACCCTACCCCGTCCCACTAGGTGCCACCAGATATAAAACATACCCGCTGTGTACACAGACACTCTGTCCAGTTCTCCATCAGCCCTGGACGACATCGGTATTTAGGTCATTCTGATTAGCCTCCCCAGTATAATGTTCATTTTCGATATCTTCGCTAAGTCCAGAACTGTCCATGGTCCCCTCCATCTCTTGAACTATCTTCTCCCCATCTGTATTATCTGTGTGTATGTATATTTATGTGCATATGTGTCTATGTGTATTTGTGCGTGTGTGTTTGTGTGTGTGTTCATGTGTGTGTTTACGTGCATGTGGATGTGTGTATAGGTGTGGCTGCGTGTGTGCGCATGTGTACGTGTGTTCGTGTGTAACTCTAATGTATCTTAAAATTTATATGCATAAAATTTCTTAGTCGTGCTGTGGACTTAGAAACGGTAAAGTGACAGACAAAGCTGCTCTTGAATCCACCTGACGAACAGTTAGATACTGAAATACTGTGGTGTTCAATTAGCTATAGGAATCTAATGGGCTGATAAGGCTGTCACTCGCTCTCCTGTGGGTTACTAGCACAGCCATCAACAGGTTTCTCCATGGTGTAAATACAGCATGATTTAACAAAATACTTTCGGCCGTGTATAGATTCTATTCCGATTTGATCTCATTGTTTAACATAAAATGCCCGTGTCGTTGGCATATTCTTTGGAGTGCCCTTCGCAGAACTGTAACATCAGGCCACGCCATCAAATAAAGCTATATTAGACACAAGCCCTGGACAAGACAAGGATTCCGGGCCTGGGCTAGGACGAGAGTAGGAAAGTGGGACCTGGACGAGGAACAAGGAACTGGGAACTAGGAACCTGGACAAGGACTCCGAGCCAGATACTGGACAGGGACCCAAAGCCTGGGTCTTGACTCGGGCTCGGACCCCGGAACTAGGCGACAACATGGCGAGGCTTGGGATCTTCGATGCTTGGGTCTGGGCTCCGAGCCAGAGACCGGGCGAGGACCCAGAACCAGGCGAGGACAACATGTGGCTGCACGCCGAGGAGAGGCAACAAGACTGGACGTGAGACTCCTGGACAGGACAAGGGAAGTCCACCACAGGACGAGGGAACCCGAGCATCGGGCTGGGCAAGGTATTCCTGTGCCGGGTGAGGCACATGGACAAGATGACAACAGAAAGCCGTGGCTTGGACAGGACAAGGTTCTTGGACGTGGCTAGGACTGGACGAGATCCCGAAGCCTTGACTTGATCGACGAAGACACAGGAATGCAGAGCCTTGGTTGAGGGCAAGACAGGAACATGGAACACAGAGCCCGGACCCTTCCTTGGAAACAGGACGTAGGGCCGGGACTCATTACACAGAACCGGAGCTGAGACCCCTACTTGGGTACAGGACATGGGGCCAGGACTCATTACACAGAACCGGAGCTGAGACCCCTACTTGGGTACAGGACATGGGGCCGGGACTCATTACACAGAACCGGAGCTGAGACCCCTACTTGGGTACAGGACATGGGGCCGGGACTCATTACACAGAACCGGAGCTGAGACCCCTACTTGGGTACAGGACATGGGGCCAGGACTCATTACACAGATCCGGAGCTGAGACCCCTACTTGGGTACAGGACATGGGGCCAGGACTCATTACACAGCATGCAGACTATGATGAGACGGATTCTAACACAAGGTAGCGGCTGATGGCCGGACCTACCTAGCGAAGGCGAGGACACAGAGACTGTTGAAAACAACGAAAGACTGTTCCCTATCTTGCTCCGGTGGTTGAACTTGACAGCAGTGAAGGCAAGAGTTACAGGCGAGGCAAGGCTCCAAGTGAGGCTAGGTGAGGAAAGGCAAGGCTCCAGGCGAGGCAAGGCTCCAGGCAGAAGGTGAAGGGAAGGGCTACAGACAGAGGAATCCTGTATCTATTTATGAAGCCAGCCCAAACGAGAATCAGCTGCCTCAACAGAAACTGGAGAAAATCTGAAAACCTGAAATAAGGAACTTGACCAGATCGTGAACCAGAATGTGGATTTCACAGACCAGACCATGACACACGCATACATATACACTCTCTCACACACCCACAAACACATACACACACAGATGCACTCTCTCACGCACAAACACACACATGCACAGACACACTCACTCTCTCACACACACATACACACAGACACACACTCTCTAACTCCACAGTGAGTCTATGCATTTCATTACTGACTTATCAGTTTCTCCCTCAATGTGAGAGTGTGGGTTTCATTCTGTATCTGTCAGTCTCTGCTACAGTGTGAGAGTGTGGGCTTCATTCTGTATCTGTCAGTCACTGTTACAGTGTGAGAGTGTGGGTTTCATTCTGTATCTGTCAGTCTCTGTTACAGTGTGTGAGTGTGGGTTTCATTCTGTATTTGTCAGTCTCAGCTACAGTGTGAGAGTGTGGGTTTCATTCTGTATCTGTCAGTCTCAGCTACAGTGTGAGAGTGTGGGTTTCGTTCTGTATCTGTCAGTCTCTGTTACAGTGTGAGAGTGTGGGTTTCATTCTGTATCTGTCAGTCTCTGCTACAGTGTGAGAGTGTGGGTTTCATTCTGTATCTGTCAGTCTCAGCTACAGTGTGAAAGTGTGGGTTTCATTCTGTATCTGTCAGTCTCAGCTACAGTGTGACAGTGTGGGTTTCGTTCTGTATCTGTGAGTCTCTGCTACAGTGTGAGAGTGTGGGTTTCGTTCTGTATCTGTGAGTCTCTGTTACAGTGTGAGAGTGTGGGTTTCATTCTGTATCTGTCAGTCTCTGCTACAGTGTGAGAGTGTGGGTTTCATTCTGTATCTGTCAGTCTCTGTTACAGTGTGAGAGTGTGGGTTTCATACTGTATCTGTCAGTCTCTGCTACAGTGTGAGAGTGTGGGTTTCATTCTGTATCTGTCAGTCTCTGCTACAGTGTGAGAGTGTGGGTTTCATTCTGTATCTGTCAGTCTCTGCTACAGTGTGAGAGTGTGGGTTTCGTTCTGTATCTGTCAGTCTCTGCTACAGTGTGAGAGTGTGGGTTTCGTTCTGTATCTGTCAGTCTCTGCTACAGTGTGAGAGTGTGGGTTTCGTTTGTATCTGTCAGTCTCTGCTACAGTGTGAGAGTGTGGGTTTCATTCTGTATCTGTCAGTCTCAGCTACAGTGTGAGAGTGTGGGTTTCATTCTGTATCTGTCAGTCTCTGCTACAGTGTGAGAGTGTGGGTTTCATTCTGTATCTGTCAGTCTCTGCTACAGTGTGAGAGTGTGGGTTTCATTCTGTATCTGTCAGTCTCTGTTACAGTGTGAGAGTGTGGGTTTCATTCTGTATCTGTCAGTCTCTGCTACAGTGTGAGAGTGTGGGTTTCATTCTGTATCTGTCAGTCTCTGCTACAGTGTGAGAGTGTGGGCTTCATTCTGTATCTGTCAGTCTCTGCTACAGTGTGAGAGTGTGGGTTTCGTTCTGTATCTGTCAGTCTCTGCTACAGTGTGAGAGTGTGGGTTTCGTTTGTATCTGTCAGTCTCTGCTACAGTGTGAGAGTGTGGGTTTCATTCTGTATCTGTCAGTCTCAGCTACAGTGTGAGAGTGTGGGTTTCATTCTGTATCTGTCAGTCTCTGCTACAGTGTGAGAGTGTGGGTTTCATTCTGTATCTGTCAGTCTCTGCTACAGTGTGAGAGTGTGGGTTTCATTCTGTATCTGTCAGTCTCTGTTACAGTGTGAGAGTGTGGGTTTCATTCTGTATCTGTCAGTCTCTGCTACAGTGTGAGAGTGTGGGTTTCATTCTGTATCTGTCAGTCTCTGCTACAGTGTGAGAGTGTGGGCTTCATTCTGTATCTGTCAGTCTCTGCTACAGTGTGAGAGTGTGGGTTTCATTCTGTATCTGTCAGTCTCAGCTACAGTGTGAGAGTGTGGGTTTCGTTTGTATCTGTCAGTCTCTGCTACAGTGTGAGAGTGTGGGTTTCGTTTGTATCTGTCAGTCTCTGCTACAGTGTGAGAGTGTGGGTTTCATTCTGTATCTGTCAGTCTCAGCTACAGTGTGAGAGTGTGGGTTTTCATTCTGTATCTGTCAGTCTCTGCTACAGTGTGAGAGTGTGGGTTTCGTTTGTATCTGTCAGTCTCTGCTACAGTGTGAGAGTGTGGGTTTCATTCTGTATCTGTCAGTCTCAGCTACAGTGTGAGAGTGTGGGTTTTCATTCTGTATCTGTCAGTGTCTGCTACAGTGTGAGAGCGTGGGGTTCGTTCTGTATCTGTCAGTCTCAGGTGTGAGATCGGCATCAATGGTGGTGGAAGGGAAACTGCGATCTTTGAAGCAGGAGGACATTTCTGACGACCTGGAAAGGAAAACCTCATTCTGTCAAAAAATGTAGCGGGGATGAAGGAACTATAAAAAAGAAATAGCTTTTCTACAGGAGGCAAGGTTGGAAGAGGGTTAGTCACAATAACCATACAGATTGGTAGGTTTATAAACAAAAAGCATGAGGGTGTTTTATAAACCCTGCCATCTGCCATGGTCAGTGTCTTTCTCGGGTCAGCTGAATATACCAGTGTGGTTGGTGATGGGTTTTGCAGAGATGGCGAGTGCTGTCGGGGTCAGCGGGGTTTACAGAAATTAGGAGTGCTATAGGGCTCGGAAAAGTTTTCAGAGATGGTGTGGGGTGTTTGAGTGTTTCTCTACCACCGTGAAAATGTACTTTACTTGTAGTTCCAAAATGGCACTTTTGTCTGTATGAAATTGAAACCCATATTGTATCGGAGTATTTTGCTAATAATGTTCGTGCAACATTATGCTGAGGTAACCGGAGAACCTGACTGCAGACCCGCAGTCCCTACACTGCATTTCAGCTGCCACTTTTATTTCTTTTCCCAAAGTGCATGACTATGCAGTTTTCTACACTGTGTTCCATCTAACAATTCTTTGCCCATTCCTCTAATCTGTCAAAGACCTTTTTTAGGCTCTCTACTTCCCCAAAATTACCTGTCCCTCGACCTACCTCGGTATCTTCAGCAAACGTTGCAAAAGAGCTATCGATTCTGCCATCTAACTCATTACCATAAAACGCAAAAGGAATCGGTCCTAACACAGATCCCTGTGGAACACCACAAGTCACTGGTAGCCAACCAGAAAAGGTTCCCCTTGTTACTACTCTTTGCCTCGTGCCAATCAGCCACTGCATTATCCACACAAGAATCGTTCCTGTAATATCATGCCATAGCCTGTTAAGCAGACCCATGGGAGGCACCTTGTCAAGGACCTTCTGAAAATCCACCTCTGAAAGCACATCGTCAACCCATTCTCCTTTGCCTATCTTACTTGTTACTTCAATGAATTGAAAGAATTTCAACATACTTGTCAGACAAGATTTTCCCTTGAAGACAACATTCTGAGAGTTGCCGATTTTATCACGTGCCTCGAAATACCCTGAAAACAGATCATCAACAACCGACTACAATATCTTCCCAATTAGTGTGGTCAGACAAACTGGCCTAAAATTTCTGTTCTTCCACCTCTTGCCCTTCTTGAAGAGTGGAGTGATATTTCCAAATTTCCAGACTTCCAGAACCACAACAGAATCCATTGATTCTTCAAACATCATTACTGACCCCCTCCACAATCTCTTCAGCCATCCTTTCAGAACTCTAGGGTGTACACCATCTGGTCCAGGTGCCGTATTTACCTTCAGACCTTTCTGTTTCACAGGAACCTTCCCCAAGTAATATACCTTTACACACTTCTGACCACTGACATCTGGACTTCCGCTGCTAATGTCTTCTACAGTGAAGTCTGATGCAGAATACTTATTCAGTTCATCCGCGAGCTCCTTGTCCCCTATTACTACCCCTCCAGCCTCATTTTCCAGTGGTCCGATATCCACTCTCACTTCTCCTTCACACTTTATGTATCGGAAGAAACATTTGGTATCCTCTTTATTACTGGCTCGCTTAACTTCACATTCCATATTTCCCTTCTCAATTACTTTCTTAGTACCCTTTTGTTGCTTTCTAAAAGCTTCCTAATCCCCTAACTTCCCACCATTGTTTGATCTGTTATATGCCCTCTCTTTGTCTTTTATGTTGGCTTTGCCTTCTCATTAGCTACACTTGTATCATCTTGTTTTTGGAATACTTCTTCCTCTTTGGTACATATGGCTTATCCTGTGCTTTCCGAATTGCTTCCAGAAATTTCAGCCATTCTGTCGTCATCCCTGCCATTGTTCTTTTCTAAACAATTTTGGACAACCCTTCTCTCTGTAATTCACTTTTTCTTCTATGGAAGTCAATGTTCGTGCCATCAGGTTGGAGACTACCCAGACGGTATATAAGGTGTTGTTCCTCCAACCTGAGTGTGGCTTCATCTAGACAGTAGAGGAGGCCATGGACAGACATATCAAAATGGGAATGGGACGTGGAATTAAAATGTGTGGCCACTGGGAAATCCTTCTTTCTCTGGCGGACAGAGCGTAGGTGTTCAGCGAAACGGTATCGCAGTCTGCGTTGGGTCTCACCAATATATAAAGGTCTTAACTGGGAGCACCGGACGCAGTATACCACACCAGCTGACTCACAGGTGAAGTGTCGCCTTACCTGGAAGGACTTCTCTAACTTCCGTTAATTCCCTTTCTTACCCCATCCCTGATATATTTAGTTTTCTCCCCCTCCCCCTTTTTTTGTCTCTGTCTGCCCATCACTCTGCCTGTTCTCCATCTCCCTCTGGTGCTCCCCTCCCCCTTTCTTTCTCCCTAGGCCTCCCGTCCCATGATCCTTTCCCTTTTCCAGCTCTGTATCCCTTTTGCCAATCACACTTCCAGCTCTTAGCTTCATCCCACCCCCTCCAGTCTTCTCCTATCATTTCACATTTTCCCCTCCCCCTCATGCTTTCAAATCTCTTACTATCTTTCCTTTCAGTTAGTCCCGCCAGAGGGTTTCAGCCCGAAACGTCGACAGTACTTTTTCTGATAGATGCTGCCTAGCCTGCTGCATTCCACGAGTATTTTGTGTGTGTTTATTGAATTACCAGCATCTGCAGATTTCCCCGTGTTTGTTTTTTTAGGTTAACTCCCATTGTCATTCTTCCTCAGCCCAGAGATTTGAGGGGCAAAGAACATCTCAGACAGAACTGCAGTCAGCTCGACTTCTTCAGTCTGCAAAATATTCTTCACCCATAGAGTGGTGACTGTTTGGAACCCATCACCACAGGGAGAGGGAGACATGAACAACAGGGGAGGATTTAAAAGGACTGTCATGGAAAAGAATCACTGGCAGGATACAGCTGGCCTGAGTTGACTCTCTACTGTACACTAGCTGTGTTAGAAATTCACTTAAGTACCAGAGACAGAGTTCAAAACAGAACTGATTTATTTGTCTAGAGATCCAGAATATTAAACTCCAGTCCCATTAAAGGTGAATGTGCAGCAGAAGAAACTCCTCCCGTGCCCAGTGACCAGGGTGCAGAACTGGGTGTGGTGAGCAGCAGCAATAATTGCAGAGTTCAGCACCGACAGTCACTCTAAAAATCTCATTCAGCAACGGTGATGGACAAATATCCAGCATGAAGCTTATTGAAGCTTTCTGCCCAGTGTGAACCCGGTAGTGTGTCACAAGTTTAGATTACTGAGTGAATCCATTCCCACATTCACAGCAGGTGAACGGCCTCTCCCCAGTGTGAACTCAATGATGCACATTTGATGGAGATGGCTGAGTGAATCTCTTCCCAATGTCTGAGCAGGTGAACGGCATCTACCCAGTGTGAACTCGTTGGTGACTATGTAGGTGGGATGACTGAGTGAATCCCTTCCCACAGTCTGAGCAGGTGAACGGCTTCTCCCCAGTGTGAACTCGCTGATGTTTCAGTAGGCTAGCTGCCTGAATGAATCCCTTCCCACAGTCTGGGCAGGTGAAAGGCTTCTCCCCAGTGTGAAGTCGCTGGTGAATCTGTAGGTTGGATGATTGAGTGAATCCCTTCCCACATTCTGGGCAGGTGAATGGCCTCTCCCCAGTGTGAACTCGCTGATGTACCTTCAGTTGAGATGAGCAAGTGAATCCCTTCCCACAGTCTGAGCAGGTGAACGGCCTCTCCCCAGTGTGAACTCGCTGGTGAGCCAGCAGATCAGATGACTGAGTGAATTCTTTCCCACATTTTGAGCAGGTGAATGGCTTCTCCCCAGTGTGAACTTGTTGGTGACTCTGTAGATTGGATAACTGAGTGAATCTCTTCCCAATGTCTGAGCAGGTGAACGGCATCTACCCAGTGTGAACTCGTTGGTGACTATGTAGGTGGGATGACTGAGTGAATCCCTTCCCACAGTCTGAGCAGGTGAACGGCTTCTCCCCAGTGTGAACTCGCTGATGTTTCAGTAGGCTAGCTGCCTGAATGAATCCCTTCCCACAGTCTGGGCAGGTGAAAGGCTTCTCCCCAGTGTGAAGTCGCTGGTGAATCTGTAGGTTGGATGATTGAGTGAATCCCTTCCCACATTCTGGGCAGGTGAATGGTCTCTCCCCAGTGTGAACTCGCTGATGTACCTTCAGTTGAGATGAGCAAGTGAATCCCTTCCCACAGTCTGAGCAGGTGAACGGCCTCTCCCCAGTGTGAACTCGCTGGTGAGCCAGCAGATCAGATGACTGAGTGAATTCTTTCCCACATTTTGAGCAGGCGAATGGCTTCTCCCCAGTGTGAACTTGTTGGTGACTCTGTAGATTGGATAACTGAGAGAATCCCTTTCCACAGTCTGAACAGGTGAATGGCTTCTCCCCTGTGTGAACACGTTGGTGACTCTGTAGGTGGGATGACTGAGTGAATCCCTTCCCACAGTCTGAGCAGGTGAACGGCCTCTCCCCAGTGTGAACTCGCTGGTGTTTCAGTAGGCTGGCTGTCTGAATGAATCCCTTCCCACAGTCTAGGCAGTTGAACGGCTTCTCCCCAGTGTGAACTCGCTGGTGAATCTGTAGATTGGATGATTGAGTGAATCCCTTCCCACAGTCCGAGCAGGTGAATGGCCTCTCTCCAGTGTGAACTCGCTGATGTACCTTCAGTTGAGATGAGCAAGTGAATCCCTTCCCACAGTCCGAGCAGGTGAATGGCCTCTCCCCAGTGTGAACTCGCTGGTGAGCCATTAGGTCAGCTGACAGAGTGAATCCTTCCCCACAAATTCAGCAGATGACCAGCCTCTGCCCAATGTGAACTGACTGGTGTTCCACAGGTGGGAAGATCGACTCAATCCCTTCTCTCACACAGAACAGGTGAATGGCCTTGTCCAGTATGAACTTGCTGATGTATCTTCAGTTGAGATGACCAACTGAATCCATTCCCATTGTCTGAGCAGGTGAACGGCCTTTCCCTGTGTAAAATTACGGGCGTGCTAGTCGGTCAGATGACAGAGTGAATACCTCCCCACAGTCTGAGCAGGAAGGATGATTGATTGAATCCCTTGCTCAAATTCTTAAATATCTGGACAGAGACAGCAAAACTGGTGTGTTGTGGTTGAGATTCACGTAGTCAAATTCCTTGTCATTTTTAACCTGTAAAAAGATTTACAAAATCCATCAATGGGTGAAAGACAGCATGTCAGATGAGATCACTTTAGTTGATCTGGCATCACACAGTTACAGTGAAGTTCAACCCAAGTTGGAGAGAAAAATCATCTTCTAACTGGGCACTGTGCTGGTATCTGGATTGACCATCAAATTCTCTGATGCTCTTCCTGTCTCTATGAGAATGGGGCATTTCTGCCGTCTCCCATCCGTGACTTGGCTCAGTCTGACTCTCCCCATTGCTATTATTCCCTGCTCCAGCTAAGCTGCATGGGTGCCTGGCCCCACAGTAACTGAAACACTCTCATGCAAATACCCTTTGTTGACATGCAGCTGGGGATTTTCTTTTATGTACTGTTAATTTAAAGCGCCACAGTTTCAATGCAATGTAAATATCTCCTGACATGGATGGTGGCATAGTGGCGTCAGTGCCTGACTTCGGGACGAAAGGTCCTGAGTTCGAACCCAGCCGGCTCTCCTGCACGCTTTCCATCCGTGCTGGGATACGAGCTGGTGATCTCTTTGGAAACTCACCCGGCAGAAGGCAATGCCTCGTACGCAGTTCCCCACGACGAGAGAGGCGTGGAAATCGTATAACCAGAGAAACTTTCCTTAAATGTCTCCTACTCAGATGTATGGTAGGTCTGCACAGCTGTTAAACGGAATTCGAGTGAATGTTAGTATTATTCCTGTCACAGTCATGGAAAAGTACAACACTGAAACAGGCCCTTTGGACCATCTAGTTTGTGTTGAACTATTTAAACTGTCCACTCCCGTACACCTACCACCCAAGTGCCTATACAAACCTCTTACATGTTGAAATTGAGCTCGCGTGCAGCACTTGGGCTGTCTGCTCATTCTACACCCGGATGACTGTCTGTGTGAACAGACAGACATACTTTATTGATCCCGAGGGAAATTGGGTTTCATTACAGTCGCACCAACCAAGAATAGGTAGAAATATAGTATATAAAAATGTATATTTTGCATAAATAATTAAATAATAAGCAAATTCTGCCAAGTGGAAATTAGTCCAGGACCAGCCTATTGGCTCAGAGTGTCTGACACTCCGAGGGAGGAGTTGTAAAGTTTGATGGCCACAGGCAGGAATGATTTCCTATGACGCTCAGTGTTGCATCTCGGTGGAATGAGTCTCTGGCTGAATGTACTCCTGTGCCTAACCAGTACACTACGGAGTGGATGGGAGACATTGTCCAAGATGGCATGTAACTTGGCCAGTATCCTCTTTTGAGATACCACCATCAGAGAGTCCAGTTCCACACCCCACAGCATCACTGGCCTTACAAATGAGTTTGTTGATTCTTTTGGTGTCTGCTACCCTCAGCCTGCTGCCCCAGCACACAGTTTCTCCTCATGTTCCCCTTAGCGTTTCACCTTTCACCCTTAACCCATGGCCTCTGGTTGTAGACCCACCCCATCTCAGTGGTAAAAGCCAGCTTGCATTTACTCCATCTCACCCTCATAATTTTGGAACACCTCCATCAAATCTCCCCTCAATCTTCTATATTGGGAGGAATAAAGCCCAGACCTGTTCAATCTCCCCTTGTAACTCAAGTCCTCCAGACCTGACAATGTCCTTGTGAATTTCCTCTGATCTCTTTCAACCTCTTTTACAACGTTCATGTAGGTAGGTGACCAAAACTGCACACAATACGCCAAATTAGGCCTCACTAATGCTTTGTACAACGTCAACATAACACCCATCACCTGTACTCAGTACTTTGGTTTATGAAGGCGAATATGCCAAAAACTTTCATTCCATCCCTATCGAACTGTGACACCACTTTGAGTGAAATACAGACCTGTATTCCCAGATCTCTTTCTTCTACAACACTCCTCCATGACCTACCAGTCACTGTGTAAGACCTACACTGGTAGGTCCTACCAAAGTGTAACACCTCACACTTGTCTGCATTAACTTCCAATTTCCATTTCTCAACGCATTTTTCCAGCTGGTCCAGATCGCACTGCAAGCCATGATAGTCTTCCTCGCTGTCACTACACCCCAATCTTGGTGTCATCCACAAATTTGTTGATCCAGCTAACCATGTTAACATCCAGATTACTGATATAGATGACAAACAACAACAGATCCAGCACTGATCCCTGTGGCAACGACGAGTCACAGTCTTCTAGTCAGAGAGACAACCATCTGCTGCCACACTCTGGCTTTTCCCAAAGCCAGTGTCTCGTCCAATTTACTATCTCATCTTGAATGCTGAGTGACTGAACCTTCTTGACCAACGTCCCATATGAGACATTGTCAAGTGCCTTGCCGAAGTCCATGTAGACAACATCCACTGTCTTGCCTTCATCCACTTTCCTGATAACTTCTTCGAGAGACTCCATAAGATTGGTTAGACATGACCTACCATGCACAAACGCATGCTGCCTATCCTTAATCAGTCCACATCTATCCAAATACTTATATATCGTAAAATTTCATAGTTTACTTTTAGAGCCCTTCTTGAACAGCGGAACAACATTGGCTGTCCTCCAATCCTCCAGTCCCTCACCTGTCACTGGGGATGATTTAAATATCTATGCTTGTACCCCGACAATTTCTGCACTTGTCTTCCACACGGTCCCAGGGAACAACCTGTCAGGTCCTGGGGATTGATCCATGGCAATTTGCCTTCAGACGGCAAACACCTCCACCTCTGTAATCTGTACAGGTTCCATGAAGGTGATGTTGCTTTGCCTCACTTCTATAGATGCTGTGTCCATCTCCTGTGTAAATACGGATGCAAAAAAAACCTCCCACATCTACTTTGTTACTCATATGGATTACCATTCTGATCTTCCAGAGGATTAATTTTTTCCCTTGCAATCTTTTTGCTTTTAACATATCTGCAGAATCCCTGAGGATTCTCCTTCACCTTGTCTGCTGGAACAACCTCATGCCTCCTTTTATTTCTTTCATAAGTGTTCACTTGAACTTACTGTACTTCATAAGTACCCCATTTGTTCCTATCTGCCTGTACCTGGTATGCACCTCCTATTCATTGATCTGGGAGATGAAAGCCAAATGGATAATAGAGCTGCATCGTGGGAGGTGAGGGTCGGGGAGGTTAAACTAAAGTTGCAGGGGGAATGGGACAGAATGACAGAACAGATAGTGGAGGGGTTGTAGAGACAGATGTTGTTCTGTTCTCAGACAAAGTCAGGAATTAAAAAGTTGAGCATGGTTCAGTGAATATGCTGAGCCCCGTCCGTATATGTCAATGCAAGGAGCATGATAGGAAAGGTGGATGTGTTCAGGGAATGGATCAACACCTGAAATTATGACACTAGGATCTGGCAACTGTGGACTGGGACAGGCTGCTTTATGGCAAAGGTTTGCTTGGTAAGTGGGAGGCCTTCAAAGCGAAATTCTGGAAGTACAAATAGGGTATGTGCTTGTCAGAATAAAAGGCAAAGATAGAAACTGTAGGGATCCTTGGATTTCAAGAGATTTTGAGACCCTGGTGAAGCACAAAATGGAGTTGTATAACAGGGATAGGCAGGCAGGTTCTTATGGAGTATAAGAAATGCAAGAGAACACATAAGAAATAAATCAGGATGGCTAAAAGAAGGCATGAGGTTGCCCTCGCAGAAAAGATCCTCAGGGATTCTAGAGACAGATTAACAGCAAAAGGATTGCAAGGCACAAAGTTGGTCCTCTGGAAGACCGGGCTGGGAAACAAAACAGATGGGGAAGATCCTAAATGCTTTTTCCATATCTATGTACTCAGGAGTTGGACACAGAGTCGATGAAAGTGTGAGAAAAGTGGCATTAACATCGTGCACCCTGCACAGATTAAGGAAGAGGAGATGTCTGCTCTCCCAAGGCAGGTGTGAGTGGATAAATCTTCAGCGCATGATAAGATGCTCCCTCGGACGTCAGGGGAAGCAAGTGCAGAAATTGTCTCGGCCCTAGCAGAGATAACTAAATCATCATTAGTGACAGGGGAAGGTACCGGAGGATTGGAGTACAGCAAATGTTGTTTCGCTGCTGAACATAGAACATTGAAGTCTACAACATATTCCAGGCCCTTCAACCTACAAAGTTGTGCTGACCATGTAACCTACTCTAGAAACTGCCGAGAATTTCCCTAACGCACAGCCCTCTATTTTTCTGAGCTCCATGTACCTATGCAAGAGCCTCTTAAAAGACCCTATTGATTCCGTCTATACCACCGCCACTGGTAGCGCATTGCATGCATCCACTGCTCTCGGTGTGAAAAATTTACCCCTGACATCCCCTTGGTACACATTTCCATTGCACCTTAAAACTGTGCACCCTCGTGTTAGCCATTTCAACCCTGGGAAAGACACCACTGGCTATCCACACGATCAATACCCTCATCATCTTATACACCTCAAAAAGCTCTAAACATAAACAAGGAAATTATACATTGCTTTGAGAATTTGCTCCAAATATACACAATTATGAGGGTATAGATGGGGTAAATGCAAGCAGCTTTTTCCACTGTTGGGTGGGATGACAATCAGAGGTCATGGGTAAGTGGGGAAGATGAAAATTCAAGGGGAACAAGCGAAAAGGCTCTTTACTGAAATGGTCGTGAGAGTGTGGAATGGGATGCCAGCAAAAGTGGTTCATGCCAGATCACTTTCACCGTTTGAGAAGTTTGGATGGGTACCTGGAAGGTAGGGGTACGGAGGGCCATGATCCCAGTGCAGATCGTTGCATCAGAGAGTTTAATATTTTCAGCAGTCTAGATGGGCGGAATGACCTGTTTCACGGAACTTCATCAAATCCCTATGACAGAGAAGCTGGCCAAACTTCATTGGAAGGGGAAACTGGTAGGAATGACGAAGGAGCAGCAATGACTGGAGATTCTGGGAGCAATTTGGGAGGTGCATAGTAGATACATCCAACGTAGCACTGGAAAGGCAGGAGGACACAACCATGGCTGGAATGAGAAGCCAAAGAGAGGGCAAATAATAGAACAAAAACTACTGGAAAGTTTTTAGAAACCAACAGAAGACAACTAAATAAAAAAATCAGATATGCTCAGGACATTGAATTATGATTTGTAGCTACTGATGAGTCTTGGTTGAACCCAACAGTCTGAGGCATTTAGAGGAACAAAATATCCGGGGCCTCAATATCTCTTGAGAACCAAGGTTCCCTGCACCAGTTACCTTTCAACTTTTATTTTGACAGGCACATACAAACTCCACACCCTCAAAATTTCACTTCTGAAGGCCTCCCACTTACCAAGTACTCCTTTGCCAGAAAACAGCCTGTCCCAAACCACACTTGTCAGATCCTTTCTGATACCATCAAAATTGACCTTTCTCCAATTTAGAATCTCAACCCGTGGTCCAGACCTCTCTTTTTCCATATTTACTTGGAATCTCATGGCATTATGATCGCTAGTTACAAAGTGTTCCCATACACTAATATCTGTCACTAACGCTGGATCATTTCCTAACGGCTTATTGCACACTTCTACATCGGGAATTCTACGTGCTGATTAAGGACACATTTGTGAAACTCTACACCGGCAAGACCTTTTACAGTATGGGAGACCCAGTCAATATTTGGAAAGTTAAAATCATTTACTATATCAACATTTGTTTCTTGGCATAGTCTGCAAACTCTCTACAAATTTGTTCCTCTGAATCCCTCAGACTGTTGGGTGCAACCAATAGCCAATAGGTGCAGGAGTAGGCCATTTGGCCCTTTGAGCAAGCACAGCCATTCACTGTCATCATGGCTGATCATCCACAATGAGTACCCCGTTCCTGCCTTCTCCCCATATCCCTTGAATCCGCTATCTTTAAGAGCTCTATCTAACTCCTTCTTGAAAGCATCCAGAGAATTGGCCTACACTGCCTTCTCAGGCAGAGCATTCCATAGATCCACAACTTTCTGTGTGAAAAAGTTTTCCTCAACTCGGTTCTAAATGGCCTACCCCTTATTCTTAAACTGTGGCCTCTGGTTCTGGACTCCCCCAACATCGCAAATATGTTTCCTGCCTCCAGCGTATCCAATCCCTTAATAATCTTAAATGTTTCAATCGGATCCCCTCTCATCCTTCTAAATTCTCGTGTATACAAGCCCAGTCGCTCCAATCTTTCAGCATATGACAGTCCCGCCATCCCGGGAATCAACCTCGTGAACCTACGCTGCACTCCCTCGATAGCATGAATGTCCTTCCTCAAATTTGGAGACCAAAACTGAAGGCAATACTCCAGATGTGGTCTCACCAGGACCCTGTACAATTGCAGAAGGACCCCTTTGCTCCTATACTCAATTCCCCTTGTTATGAAGGCCAACAGGCCATTAGCTTTCTTCACTGCCTGCTGTACCTGCATGCTTACTTTCAGTGACTGATGAACAAGAACACCTAGATCTTGTTGTACTTCACCTTTTCCCAACTTGACATCATTCAGATAGTAATCTGCCTTCCTGTTCTTGCCACCAATGTGGATAACCTCACATTTATCCACATTAAACTGCATCTGCCCACTCACCCAACCTATCCAAGTCAACGTGCATTCTCATAACATCCTCCTCACACTGCCACCCAGCTTTGTGTCATCTGCAAATTTGGTAATGTTACTTTTAATTCCTTCATCTAAATCATTAATGTATACTGTAAACAGCTGTGGTCCCAGCATCGAGCCTTGCGGTATCCCACTGGTCACTGCCTGCCATTCTGAAAAGGACCCGTTAATCCCTACTCTTCGTTTCCTGTCTGCCAACCAATTTTCTATGCATGTTAGTACCCTACTCCCAATACCATGTGCTCTAATTTTGCCCGCTAATCTCCTATGTGGGACTTTATCAAAGGCTTTCTGAAAGTCCGATACACTACAACCACTGGCTCTCCCTTGTCCATTTTCATAGTTAATTCCTCAAAAAAATCCCAGATTAGTCAAGCATGATTTCCACTTCGTAAATCCATGCTGACTCGGACCGATCCTGTTACTGCTATCCAAATGTGCCGCTATTTCATCTTTTATAATTGACTCCAGCATCTTCCCCACCACTAATGTCAGGCTAATTGGTCTATAATTCTCTGTTTTCTCTCTGCCTTCTTTCTTAAAAAGTGGGATAACATTAGCAACCCTCCAATTCTCAGGAACTGATCCTGAATCTATAGAACATTGGAAAATGATTACTAATAACAGAGCCACCTCCTTAAGTACCCTGGGATGCCGACCATCAGCCCTGAAGATTTACCAGCCTTCAGTGCCATCAGTCTACCCAACTCCATTTCCTGCCCAATATAAATTTCCTTCAGTTCCTCCGTTACCCTAGGACCTCTGGCCACTATTATATCAGGAGATCGTCCGTGTCTTCCCTAGTGAAGACACATATAAAGTACCTGTTCAACTCGTCTGCCATTTCCTTGTTCCCCGCAATAAATTCACCCATTTCTGTCTTCAAGCGCCCAACTTTGGTCTAAAATTTTTCCTCTTCACATACCTAAAGAAGCTTTTACTATCCTCCTTTATATTACCTTCATGCCTCATCTTTTCTCCCCGTATTGCCTTTTTAGTTATCTTCTGTTGCTCTTTAAAAGTTTCCCAATCCTCTGGCTTCTTGCTCATCTTTGCTATGTTATACTTTTTCTCCTTTATTTTTATACCATCTTTGATTTCCCTTGACAGCCACGGTCGCCCCTTACTCCCGTTAGAATCTTTCCTCCTCTTTGAACTGATCCTGCACCTTCTGTATTATTCCCAGAAATACCTGCTATTGTTGTTCCACTGTCATCCCTGCTAGGGTAGACAAGCAAAGATACTTCCTACCGTGAGTACCACCCCTCAGGAAGAGCCCAATGTAATATTGCAAGTTGCTGGAATTCCTGTTCCGTTTATGATTGATTGCAACCACAACCACTGTCGATCAGGAAATAGTATCAGAAGATGGAAAACAGCTATCAGACAATCATTCTGTTTGGGTTCAAAGGCAGGGCACATACGTATTCACGTACCCAGCCACTGCAGGTGGAATTCCAGGGGACCCAGTGTGAGGTTTCATTTACAGTTACCACCAGTCGGGGTGTAATCTAGCAGGGAGAGACTTGCTCTGTCCGTTGGAAGTCGAGATTCTCTGCGTGGACAAGGATATCACCCTGGGACTAGTGAACGACCGACATCTTCCCCAGTTACCGACCCCCCCAGTGGTGGGCACTTAATCTGGACTCCACTGTGTTTGAACCCCTTCTGCCAGCGGCCGACCCTCATGTGACTCTGTGCTATGACCCTCCGGGGTGCTCAACTGAGGAAAGCCAGTATTATGCCCCCCTCGAGGGACAGAAGTTCCCAGTCACGGTGATTGGGGAGGTTAAAGTATAAGAGGGCAGTGCATTACTGCCTGAAGTTCCGGATTTCCTTTGGCAACAGACAGGACTGGTCCTTCCCCATATCACTGTTTCAGTTTGCCCTGGGTTAAAGCCAAGGTGCCCAGAGTTCTATTCAGAAGGTTCAAAGGAACATCTGAACAAGTCTGATGCATTTTGGAAACAAGTCCTGTGGACCGATGAAGTTAAAATAGAGCCTTTTGACGGCAATGAGAAAAGGTATGTTTGGAGAAAAAAGGGTGCAGAATTTCATGAGAAGAACCCCTCTCCAACTGTTAAGCACGGGGATGGATCGATCATGCTTCTGGCTTGTGTTGCAACCAGTGGCACGGGGACACTTACTGGTAGAGGAAAGAACAAATTCAATTAAATACCAGCAAATTCTGGAAGCAAACATCACACTGTCTGGAAAAAAGCCGAAGATGAAAAGAGGATGGCTTCTACAACAAGATAATGATCCTAAACATAACTCAAACTCCACAATGCACCACCTCATGAGGTGCAAGCTGAAGGTTTTGCCAAGGCCCTCACAGTCCCCCGACCTAAACATCATTGAGAATCTGTGGACAGACCTCAGAAGAGCAATGCATGCAAGACGGCTCAAGAATCTCACAGAACTAGAACCCTTTTGCAAGGAAGAATGGGCGAAAATCCCCCAAACAAGAACTGAAAGACTCTTAGCTGGCTACAGAAAGCATTTACAAGCTGTGATACTTGCCAAAGGGGGTGTTACTAAGTACTGACCAGGCAGAGTGCCCAAACTTTTGCTTCAGGCCCTTTTCCTTTTTTGTTATTTTGAAACTGTAAAAGATGGAAATAAAAAAGTTTTCTTGTTTAAAATATTTTAAAAGTGTGTCATCTTAACTTATGCCTTTTGGAAATCAGTTCAACTTTTACTCGTTTAACTATTCACAGTAACAGTAACTTTGACCAGGGGTGCCCAAACTTTTGAATGCCATTGTAATTGAGGAGGACTCTTTTGAATCGGCTGTCTCCGCCCAGAAGGCTGAGCTGTTTGCTCTGACTCTGCCTGTATCCTAGCAACAGACTAATGTGCGGACTTTTACACGGACTCCCATTTTGAACTGACTACAAGGCTTTGGGGATTCCTGACTTCCTCTGGCCACCGCATTAGTAATGCTACCTTTGTGAACAACTTACTCACCGCTCTACAGCTACCTCGAGTTTTGACTATTATTAAATGTGCTGCCCATACTGGGGAGTGTGATGAGATGTTCCAGGGTAATGTTAGGGCTGATGCAGCTGCCAAACAGACAGCCTTGAATACCACACGTTTAGTTCCCCTCGGGAACCCAGCAAGCTCCTATTAGACAAAATCTAAGGACGGGTATGCCGGACTTGTGGGAAATACGTAACTAACAGGGGGACGCCCCTGAAGGAGAGAGCAAACTATGGTCCCAAATGGGTTGCCACCTCGAACCTCAGACCAATTTATGGGTGACCCCTGCGTGAAAGGTCTGTGTTCCCTCCGTGTTCTTACCTATTTTGGTAGATCATGTACATAATTGTACACACTTGGGCAAGGAGGGGATGGTTAATACATTATTACAAACTTGATTTCCAGAAAGTAGCTGAAAAGCGAGCCAAAGCATGCTTAAACTGTAATAAAAAAACAAATGCTGGAAAGGGGATGCCTTGTGGTTCCGGAACTACCCCCTTGCCTGGTGGACCTTTTTCTTGTTTGCAACTTGATTTTATAGAATTACCTGGAGTCCACTGTTATAGGTATTGCTCAGTGATAGTAGATGGATTTAGCAGATGGATTGAAGCTGTTCCTACAACTATAATTGTTGTGATCATATTGCTAAAAGAAATAACTCCTTGCTATAGACTTCCAGAAATGATCAGCTAGGACAATGGGCCAAAATAAATGAGGAAATCTGTAAACTCCTTGCTACAAAACAGCAGTTCCACTGCACCCATCATCTGAATGCAGCGACATAATGGAAGGAGCCAGTTGAAAGGTAAGTTGGCAAAACTTACACAAGAAACTGAAATGATCTGGTTGAAGGTTTTACCCTTAGTCCTATTCCATATAAGAATCACGCCATCAAGTAAGAAATCACCGGCAGAAATTATCTACGGGAAGCCCATGAGAACCCCATGGGGACCCCGACCTTGTTTGCCGCTCCTCCCTGAGAGCTTACCTGCAACATTGGATATGCACACCTTGGGGGAGGAGATGGGAAAATACTTATGCAAATTAACAAAATCTCTCCAAAGCTTGCATTCACAGGTATGACAGGCCTATCGAGAGGACGAAACCCCAACTAAAGGTGACCACTCCACCATCGAGACTGGAGATTGTGTTCTGCTCAAGAACTGGGATGGTAGGAAGTTGGGACCGAGGTGGGGAGGACTGTACCAAGTGCTACTGACAACACCTCCTGCAGTGATGGTGGAAGGGCAGCTCCGGCGGATACATCGAACTGACTGTAAACACGTTACTGGCAGAAATGATAAGGACTGGAAAATGTACTGGTTAATGCTGATTTTAATTACCCTAAGGGAACCTGCCCCTGTCTCAGGAGGCCTCCAGTTTAACACTTTCCTGTCCCTCTACCACACCTACGCCAAGCACGTGGAGCGGGGAGCATGTTGGGTAAGTGACGAAATTCCCCAACAGGGTCAGACTACGATCCCCATGTCACTGGTGCCCCTGAGTACTAGCGAAGTAAATTCAGTTCTGGTGTTTTCTGATAGCCGTAATGGTAACATTGTCAATTGCACCATATCCAGGTCTGGAAGGCGAGACTGGGGATGGTGTTGCTTTGAGGGTTGGAGACGTAGATCTCCTCCACAAGACCCCTCCAAGCTATGCCCGGGGATAAGAGTTACATCTCCAGCAGTGGTTCGTACTACTTGTTGTGTAACCAGAATGAGAGTGCACCCTATCAAGTGGGAAGTAGTAACTGTACCAAGAGTCAAACTTATGATACCCCTGGACCACTAAATGGAACTTATTGGGTTTGTGGAAATGGGGCCTATCCCTGGCTGTCGGGAGAAAGAACAGGGCAGCGGCATGGAACCACACCCTACCAGACGGGTTCTCGAGGGGGGACGAGGGTCGGAGTGGTTATTGCTACTTGGCCGACCTTGTGCCACACTTGAGGATCCTGGCTCAGCCTCAGGATCACCCCATTGGAACAGGCAACGAAGGGGTATAACGGAATCTGAGAGATTTTGGATGATTGCCTCTCCCTCCTATGGGGTAGCCAGAAATTCCAGGGAAATAATTAATTTACCAGCCGCTCTAGAAGAACTGGCCAATAATACAGCCGGAGCAGTGACTGACACTCAAGCACAGGTAACTGAGATGATTGCAATTCGCCAAACAGTGCGACAGAATCGGATGGCCCAACACTTTATATTAGCAGAAAAAGGAGGGACCTGTGCTATCATAGGAAACGAATGCTGTACTTATATCCCTGACGGATCGTCCAATATTACTGACTTGTCTAAACACAGAACCCAAGATATTCCGAAAATTCAAGATGTTGGCAGTAAGCTCCACAATTTTGGGACCAGTAAGGCAGGAAGGTGGCCCTGACCCTTCAATATATTCGGGGACTTCTGGGGGTTGTTCTTGCATTTTGGAAGTCTGATTGTATTAATTTTGATTATTTTGATTAATTTGATTATTGTCTGCGTCTGGCCATGTTTTCTATCATGTTGTAGAAGCGACAATCTGTTCTGAAAGGTTATCGTGCAATAATAAAAAGGAGGAATGATTAAGTTTTAAGGGTATTGGGGGATGTAAGAAATGATTCTTGGACTCTTGTAAATAACGGGTTAAAATTAAGTGCGAACTTATTTTGCTCTGTTCTGGATAATGTGCAAATTTGCCCTTCACTAAGGTACCTGCTTACAGCTTGTTTAGATTAACGACTCACAGATGTCTCTTGGGAACGTTATGTGGAGTTGAGTTCTCATGAGACACAAATTGAACTGAGTTCCCTCCTTTGTCTAACGCAGGAGAATAACTGTTAAGGATTGGACAGAACATTCATTTGTAATTAAAACCCTGATTTACTGGACTCTCTTATCTAAGTGTACAATGTACTGTGTATGTTAATCAAAATGGCTTCTTCGGTTTGCTAGAGTAGGAATGCTTTTATGTCTGATAAGTGTTTTCTCTCGCAGTTGTTTAGCTTTGGACTTGCTGCTATGGGGATTGTATTCAGTTGTTAACCAATGGGGAATGTTATTTTGTCTTGTGGGGCTGGGAGCTTGGGGGGTTTTGCGGTCTTTTCAGGGGAGGCGGGAAGGAGACGCTGAGGAAGGTGGACGTGCGCTGTGCTGCTCGGACGTCCACCCGGGTGGTCCCAGGTGCGAGGACGTGGAGGTCGGAGGAAAGTGACGAGGGGTCGAATGGTACGATGGTTGAGCTCCAACGATGTGCACTAAACTGACTGAACTTTGATAAGTAAGGCGCCTTTTACTTTATTTTCTTTTCCTTCATATATACTGTATTGCAGAGTACTCTTTTAGTTTTAGTAAACTCTTTAAAGCAGGGGTGTCAAACTCATTTTAGGTCACAGGCCAGATTGAGCAAAATGCAGCTTCATGCGGGCCGGATCAGTCGGACGCGTGCGAACGCAGCTTTCGTTGCCTCCGTTTTTTCAGCCTGCTCTCATGTGTCTCAGTCTCTGCTATAACTACAAAGTGTTTCACTTCACAAATTCCGTTTCTTATGAAGAAAACTGCTGAGCAAGCATTCTTTTTATGATTGGTATTAACTTACAATCATAGGCTTCATATCGCCGGGCCATTAATAATTAAAATAATAGATCTATCTAAAATGATCTCGCGGGCCGGATATAACTGTATGCCGGGCCGGATATGGCCCGCGGGCCTTGAGTTTGACACCTATGCTTTAAAGTGTATTCCGTAACGGTATCTGGTGTGAGCTTGATATTGTGTGTGTACACGCAGCATAAACTTGATTCTCACAGCACCTGCGTGTACGGGAGGTGGGTTGGTGTGTGGCTGGATCTCCTTTTCCTCTAGACATATACCAGCCTGTTGTGTAAGTGTTACATAAGAAATTAAGTTTTGCTCCGACAAACTTGTTGGGTATACCAGTTGAACTAAAGTGCTCTTTGTTTCCTAGTTCTATAAATTGTCATGAGCCGCCAGAGGGAGAGGAATTCTGTCTCTCTGATGCTTGGCTCCGAGCTTCTCACAGGCTGAGTTTGAACAAATAAACTGGTCATAAGGATAAAGTAAAGAACTGCTTGTGGTGTGGTTATTGGTCCGGCGAATTTAAGTTACACCATTAAAAAGTATCTCATCCGGATACATCACACCTTTGTGTGGCTACTCTCTTCTGTTGAATTCAAGAAATAGCAGAGAACTGTGGACTTTGCTGAGCACATCATGGAAACAAGCCTCCCCTCCATGGACTCGCTCTATACTTCCTGCTGCCTCAGTAAATCAGGCAACAGAATTAAAGATTCCCAGAACTCCAGACCAGACATTCTCAATTCTCAACCACCCATCGGGTCGAAGATAAATGAAAACACAAAAACAGAAAACGTACCACCAGGCCTAGGGACATTTTCCATTCTGCTGTTATAAGCAAACTGAATGTTCCTCAGCATTATAAGATGGACTCTTGACTTCAGAATGTAACTCGATGTGACCTTGCACCAGATGTCCACCTGCAGTGGATTTTCTCTGTGACCATAATGCTTTGTTACACTCTGTTAAAGTTTTACCATCATCTACTGTTGTAGTGTGTTGATCTGAGAGAATGGTATGCAAGACAAGATTTTCATTGAACCTCGGTAAATGACAATAACAAACGATTCCCCACTTTAACTGTGTGGAAATATTAGACAGACTGAGCTTCTCCTCTGGAACTTCTGGAGGGAGATTTCACTGAAGTGTACAAATGTTTGAGAAGCCCGGAAAAACAGAAAAGGCTTCCCTCTTGCATTAATCGGGTTATACACCTCGAAACATTGACTGCACATCAGCAATTTGTAACAGTGGAACGGAGTCAATTAAAAAATATGCCCACGCACAATGAGAGAACGTGACAGATCTGGATCTCACTCCCTTGTCTGAACCGAAGAAAGATTAAACTGCACAACCACGGGAAACTATAGGCCAGTTAGTCTGACAGTGGTTTGAAAGATGTTGGAGTCAATTGTTAAGGATGTGAGTTCGGGACACTTGGAGGCGCAAAATGGGAAACTCAAGGGAAAATCTTGCCTAATAAATTTGTTGGAATGCTTTCAGAAATAATAAGCAGGGTAGACAAAGGAGAATTGGTTGGTCTTGTGTACTTGGATTTTCAGACCTTTGACAAGATGCCACACATGAGGCTCCTTAACAAGCTCTGAGCCTATGTTATTTCAGGAAAAAGGAAGATTGGCAGGAGCAAACCAGTGGGAATACAGACAGCCTTTTCTGGCTGGCTACCGGTTTCTAGTGGAGTTCCACAGGGGTCTACGTTGGGAATGATTCCTTTCATGTTATATGCCAATGATCTGGTTGATGGAACTGATGGCAAGCTAAACACCCCGAGAGTGTAGGTACCCCTTCCTCTAAAAGTGAGTGAAACACTTAGATAGCTGATCACTGCGAGGAATTATACTTGTTGGTCGTTGAAGTTCGTTCAGATTTGGCTGGACGGAGTTAATGCACAGTTTGGCGATGTCACAGTGAAAGAACAGAACAGCCAAATCCTTTACGTTGTCCCTCCGACCTCCAGCCACTGGTGGCGCTGTGGGGAATCCCTGCATATTACAGCAAAGTGACGACCCCAGCTGTTGCCGGCAGCTCTCCTGGTTGGGAGGCTATGAGGAAGGAGCTGGTCTCGGGTTTGTGTAAATCGAAGGTCGGTTGCAGTGGGAAAGGGCCGGGACCGAGCCAGGCGGTTGGACAGTCTGGGGCCGGGAATGTAGGATCTTGTTAGTTCTGGTTCCCCAAGCTGTGAGAGTGGATGTTAGTGATGTGGATCTGTTTACGTGTACGGGTGTGGGGTAAATGGTGGGAAATTTGTGGGGTTACTGGCGGGGCGGAGGGAGGTTGGGGATGTGGGTTATCAGACACAGTGTGACCCGGGAGGATGGGTACTAGGGCAGATATGTTGTGAGCAAAGGAGGATCTGGTCCATTGAATCAGACAGCTTTCAGGAAGCAATAAATCTCTCTTTATATTAATCATTGTCTAATCTTGCTGCTACCATTGTGTTTGTCACAGAGCCCAGAGTCTGGGAACAGCTCGATGGTAGGAAGCAGATGGTGATGATGGGAGGCTGTTTATTGGAGTCAAGGCCCGTGTCTCCTGGAGCTCCCCAGGGTAATACCCATTGATACTTGTCATCGATGTCAATAATCTGGTTGAGAATGTACGGGGTATGGGTAGTTAGTCTGCAGCAAGTAATTTCAAACAATTACTTCTTTTTGCAAGATAGTAAATATAAACACCCCTCTTTCCCTCTTTACACTCAGAACCAACCAAAAGCTACTTCAGAAGATACAAGCTCTTCAAATGAGCAAACACTGAAGGAATGTGAGTGACTTTAAAGAGCTGGGACACTGACAGTACATTACCAGACCTGGAATGATTGCAACTGGGTCTGACAGACTTAACTGATACATTCATTCTCACCTCAACTATTTCCTACTTTATTTTGTACAGTTATGTGATGTCTAAAGGACCAGTGTTTGAGTAAATGAGACTCACCAAACTTTCTCCTGACTGAATCACTGGAAACCCTGAGTCAGAAGGGTTTCTCTCCAGTCGGTGCTCTCAGTCCTCGGGCTGGTTCACTTGCTGCTGTTCCCTCGTCTTCAGTCGTGGTTTGCTTCCAGTTGTGGGTTTTTCTTCCAATAAATCTCTCACCACAGGTCTAACTTTAACATGAAAGATAATGAAGCATGTTAACAATACAAAGGAGAACAAAATATTTCTGCTCACTGAAATCTAAACAGTGAAGACAAATATAACGATCTCAGTGAACAAATCTGTAATTGTCCTTGCACGTCACAAAACCTGATATAGGATAGGAAGGAGTCATGGTTCAGTCATGGTAAGATATAAGATGTAGGGACAGAATTAGGTGATTCGATCCATCGAGTCTGCTCCACCACTCAACCATGGCTGAGATTTATTCAAACACCATATTCCTGCCTTCCTCCTGTAACCCTGAAGCTACTTAGCAATCATCAATATATTAATCTCTGCCATAAATATACCCAAATAGCAGCCTCAACCAACCTCTGCGGCAACAAATTCCACAGATAAGCCATCTTTTGGCTGAAGAAATTTTTCTCATCACAATTTTGAAGGGAAGCATCTTTACTCTGAGCCTGTGCTGTCAGATCACAGACTCTCCGTCTAATGGAAACATCCTCTCCATGTCCACTGTATCCAGGCTTTTCAGCATTCAGTAGGTTTACTTAACCACCCCGTCCCCTTTCACCCTCGTCTGAACTCCATTGAGCACAACCCCAGAACCATCAAATGCTCCTCATACATAAAGCCGATCATCCCTGAGATTATTCACGTGAACCTTGTTAGCAACAACTGCACTGAACACATTCCCAAGTATAACAGACAATCAGGAAATTTAAACCACTCCAGAGTGAATGGAATAAAAAGAAACCGGAATCACCAGAATCGCTCAACAGGTAAGGAACTGCTGTGGGGAGAGAAACAAATTGAACAATTCAGGTTCACAATCTTTTGTCAGAATGGATTCAGAATTTTTCATTTTTAGTGCAGATCTCCAGCAAGTTGAGTTTGATTGATTTCCACTGTCTGACAGACAGGTGACAGCAAGGAGGAATTTCCGAACACAGTTGGAACACTGAACTCCCCGGGTCTATTTCTACTGGTTCAAACACAGAAAAGCCCATTTACACACAGCCTTTCCTTGTGAGGGATAGAATACAAACTCATTCTCTCCTCAGATTAGCAGCATTGCTTCCAAAGGAACTCCAGAAACAAACATTTGATCCCAGACCAGAAATACTCGCTCAACACCTCATAAACCCGGACAGCTTGATCCCTGGGTCCATGTTACTTGGATCTAAACAGGGGTGCAGTGTTGCCGGAGCTCACCGGAGCACCACTCCAGCACCTCTGTGAAAAAAAAGTCAAAATAAACAAGCGGGGAATTTAACAGCGGCTGCATATTAAATAGAGGTAATTTAACAGAAGCGGGGATTAGGGTGAGGGGTTGGTAGCTGGTGGGGAAAGTACCACTAATAACATTAGGATATTTGATCATTTTTGGTGAAATCCTGGAGCTGTGACTGTGGTGGTCCATGGATTACTCACTAATACAAAACTAGATTTTTCTCACTAACAACCCAATGGCTTCTAAGCAAACATTACTTCACTTGACTGATTATATTTTATGATAATTATTGAATGCAACCATGCAATACTTTATATTATTAAATTATTATATGTTTTATTGCACCAGTTAAAAACTGAAATGTAGTGATAGGCTATAATTTTCTTAATGTCTGAACTATCACTATACTTTTGTGGAGCTCTGGAATTCATATATTTCTTTCATCTTGCTTTAGTGCTTAACATTATAAGAAGCTCTATTTATATAGAAATATGTCACACCCAATTTGTGTACCTGCTCATCACATGAATGGGCGAGGAAGTTGCCCAGTACATGAAATGAGCAGGTACACAATTAGGTGGGACATAGGAGGAGCGATTGATAAGTTCGTGGCCTAAGGTGGAAGGAGTCAATTTTACAAAACCTAGCAATTTTCAATTATCTGAAACAGAAATACTGCAAAAGTTATTAACTACAAACTTTCTGCGTAATCAAAGAGTTGAACTGCACGTACATGTACCGAGAGATGTATAACTTTAGGCCTTCTAACCTAGGCCACGAACTTATCAATCACCACTCGTACAGCTCCGGCACGTAAAAAAGTTTGCACTGCACCCCTGCTCCAGCCGTCTGGTAAAACGCGGGCCTGGCCCTTTCCCAATACAACCGGCCCCTGATTTACACAAACCTACCCCGGGTTCAGCCCCCCACTCACCCCCGCCCGAACACCAGCAACAGATACACGCACACGGCACCGCGCATGCGTTCAGCAGAAGGTTTGTGGCAGCGCCACCCACGGCCGGAGGTCTGCACATCGCCGCAGGTGGCTGGAGGTCCATACAGCGCTACTTGTGTCGGAGGTCCATACAGCGCCACTTGTGCCGGAGGTCCATACAGAGCCATCAGGTTGTTGGGAGGATACCCCGATGGAATATAAGGAGTTGATCCTGAACCCCGAGGATGGCCTCATCTTGCCACAAGGAGGCGATGGGTTGACACATCGGAACGGGAATGGGAATCGGAATGAAAATGTTTGGACACCGGGAAGTCCCGCTGGCAGCGGACAGTTCAAAGGTCAGTTTATTATCAAAGCAGGTATCCATAAACAACTCTTGCGTTTTATTTTCTTCTCCAGAGAACCACAAAACAAAGAAAGAGCATGAAAGTCGTTCAGAGAGAAAAATCAAACTCCCTCCCCACCCCCCGCATCAAAAAGAACGGCATCAGGATCATCAACCCCCAAAACAAACCCCTCCCGCACAAAAGGGAACAATAACATCGATCCGCCCCCCCCCCCCAAAAAAAAACAACCCTACCCCGCACAACTGCAGAGGAGCCGGTGTCACCAGTGTAGAGGCGACTGCATCGGGAGCAGCGGACACAATAGGCGACCCGGGAAGATTCACAGGTGAAGTGTCGCCTCACCTGGAAGGATGTTTGGACAACGGAGAGAGTTCGGCCGTCCGGCCCTTTCACTGTGACACCCCGAACTCCACATCAAATCCGTCCAAAAGAGTCTGGGCGAACTTTAATGACCAATAAATATAATTCCTCTCAGCGATTAACTGTCTGAATGATTCCCTGGCTTTAAAGAGGAAGGGGTGTCTATGGTCCACATTGTCAGGGTGTTGAGTTTACCAGGAGACAAAGACTGCAGGGACAAGAGGTTTTCTGTTGACTAATACACTGTGTGTGGACACCGCTGGCAATTCTGGTGTTGTGACCCGAATCGAGACAAACACCACGCTGCCCACTCCATCAACAACACGGCACAGCCGGACACACAACAGGGAAATTTACATCTCACAACACTAGATTCAATGATGAAACCCGTGATTAATGTTTTTGTCCCACTGAAATCATAAGAAACGTCCACTTATGTGTTTTTTTTGTCCCATTTATTTTATCCCATTTGATGTCAGATATAACCTGAATGGTGGAGGGTACAGTCCACTGTAATGCCTTAAGTGGACACTAAAATACGTAATAATTCTCTTTGTAGTCTCAATATTCCTCCATGCAAAATGCAATGTTAATTTACCATGGATGTAAAAATAGCCCATGGCTACGGGAAAGAGTGTCTCAATAATATGCTTACTTAAACCAATGACAGCTTCCACAGTGACTGGTGACAGTTACACAAAGTAAACTGCAGAGCTGCTGCTATTTAGTGAAATTTATTCACAATTAGTAAAAGTGAAGGCAGCGTCACTGTAATGATCATTGCAGAGTGGAGCACATTGAACTTCCTGGTGACACAAGAGAAATCAGCTTCGCTGAAAAATATGATGGCACTGTATAAGACTACTCCTGATCTCCAACTGGGATAATTTCTTCTGTCACAAAAAAAAATCAACAACCTCTTCCTCACAATCATCAACTTTACTGTCCAGATCGTCAGTGTCAACACCTCCGCGGAGCTCTAAACGTTGGAGGAGTTGGAGGAGCCAGAGGAAGGTTTCAGTGATCCCGAAGGCTTCGTGGATGATCTCTCCGACGAGGAATTGCTGGGTGATATTTTAAACGATCAACATCGAGAAGCTAATGGAATAGATTCTGTTATTGTTGTGGATAATGTACCACAAGTTGGACCAGATCGGCTAGAGAAACTTCGAAATGTTATCCAGAAGATATTTTCCAAGTTTGGGGAAATTACAAATGAATTTTACCCAGAAACAGATGGGAAGACTAAAGGGTACATTTTCTTGGAATACAGTCCACCAGGTTTTGGTGTGGATGCTGTAAAAATGCAGATTGATATAAATTAGACAAACAGCATACATTTGGTGTTAAGCGCTTCACAGACTTTGATAAGTACATGGATATTAGTGATGATTGGGAAATTCCAGAGAAACAGCCTTTCCAATATTTTCGGAATCTTCGATACTGGATAGAGGATCCAGACTGCAGAGACCAATGCAGTATTATCTATAAATCCGGAGACAGAACACAATCTATCTTGTGGAATGATATAAAAGAAGTAGTCATCATTGAAGAGCATGCGCGCTGGACAGAAACATGGTCGTTGGTCTCCCAAAGGCACATACTTAGCAACAGTCCATTTATGTGTTTTTAAATACGAGCACTCCCCCCACAGGTGACGTCACAAAGGCGCACTCACACGGCTGACGTCACACACGGGCTCCCCACACCGGGATCTGCCCACACGTGCGCCGTATCTTACGTCATCCACCCACTGGTGAGCTCGAGCTTTATCGGTTTAACGGCTGAGCAACTAATCACGTGACCAGCCCTTTCCCCTCCCCACCGCTGACAGCCGACGCAGCAGGAGCTGCGCTATTGCCATAGAAATGTCAATCACTGGTTACAGCCAATAGAGGAGGCGGACCAGCGGAGAGGGTGTTATCCCCGCTGAGTTTGTATCCCGCTCCCTCAGAGCGGAACGAATCTCAAAGTAAACAAGCTGGAACGTTTGTGAAGCGTCTCTTGCGGCCGGAGTCTGATGTATCGCTGAGAGGTAGGAGCAGACCGTTCGGCCCGTCGGTTTGATGCCGGTTCCCCGGGGGGGGTATTTTACTGAAAGGATGAAGATGGTGAGAGACGGGTCGGACAGGATGTTTGTCCCCGTGGGGACAGGAGGGGCTCATCTGTGGAAATGTCTGAGCCCACGGTCGTACAAATAGAGGGATTCACCACATTGGGGGAAATACCGGCATTCTGTTGCCCTGCAAGCGGGGCCAGTGATCCGGGCAAAGTGACAATTATTTGGCTTTATTGAGATTGTACCTGGAATATGGTGTAAAATCCCGCTCCCCATACTAACACGGGTTATACAGACCAAAGAACAAACTGCCGGAGGAACTCAGTCAGATCTGTGGAGGGAAATGGACCGTCAACATTTCTGGCCGAGACCCTCCCTCTGGACTGACAGTGAACGGGAAATGGTCACAGAAAAGAGGTGGGGGGGGGGAGATGGGGCAAGAGCTGAGGATTGAGAGGTGTATCCAGCTGAGGGGGGGGGTGGGAAGTTGGAAATAGTGACAGGGGCGGAAGGTGAGTGGTTGGGGCAACACGGGGCTGCAGAAGATGGAAATTAAATCCATGATCGAGGAAATGAGGATCGGGCAGAAACATGTGTCTGAGATGGGAGAGTTGTGAAATAATGTGGAAAATGGTTTGGACAGAGTGTGAGGGGCGAGGAGCAATCACCAGGTCACGTGGGCGACCATAACCGTCACGTGATTCTCTTTTACCGCAGATCGGCAACATCTGCGGGTTTGTCTCCGAGGCCCCGCCCCGGTCTGATGACGCAATACGCAAACTGCGCATGCTCACAGCCCCGGATGGTCAGCAACTTTTCTCCCCCGTCTTTGTTGAAGCCGGTGCGGAGCGGCGGATCGTCTGCGGAATCCGGATCGCGAGGGGGTCCTCGCCCCCTCGGGCGGGGAGCCGGGGTTTCGGATCATTCTCTCCGGAGCGAGACCGACAAGATCCATGCGGTGAGTACTGTATCCCGAGCGATGTTGTACAGTGAGTCCCGTTTACTTTCCCGAACTCGCGGTCTCATCCCGTTTCCTGCACAGAACCTGCCGGGGTCGGTCCGGGTTGTGAGACCTTCACACCCAACCTGGGGATACTTGCCATGGTGTTTGATAAAAGATATTTCGGAGAGAAGGGTTAATGCCAAAGTTCCTGTCGTTCTATCTTTGTGATTTTCGTACATAGTAGTATGTACTGTTAATTCAGTATCTGTGTATTGCTGGAGGACCATCAGTGATCCCTTCTCCCACCTGGTTATACAAGTTTGTATTTGCACATCTCCTGCGATCTCTGTTCAATATCTGTCCAGTCTCCCAACCCCACCACCTCGATGATAAATATCAACAATATCTCTTCTACCGTTGTATTTTGCCTCACGGAGTTATTTCTGAAATCAGTGTTTGTTACCTGAATTACCAGAGGATTTATTTAATGCAGAATGGGGAAGGATAAAGACAGTCACTACAATTTTAGTTTCAATGTTACCAAATGGCCGCTGTGTTAATCTTAAACAGACGGAGACTCTCAGCGTTTAAAGTTGAGTCTGTTATTTCCTGTTTTGATCATTCTTGGAGAGGAACAGCCCACAGGATCTGCAGTGAGTGGAGCACATTTTTATCGCGCTCTGGTCACTTCCCCTCATTGAGAGTTAGTGGCCTCGGGAGCAGATGTAGCAGACTGATAGTGGGGTGGGGAGGATGTTGTGAGCATTGACTGTATCGACGGTATTATCCCTGTGTCGGAATGAAGAGAAAACTAATGAATATGGGACTTACATTTGTGCGACTTTGTTCAGGTCATCACAAACATCTTGTAATCAGCCAATAGTTGTGCATCATTTAAAGTAAAAAGAGAAAATGCTGGAAGCGTTCAGCAGATCGAGCAGCATCAGTTCTGATATTGAGTCTTCCACAGTTTCTCTTTCCACACATCCAATCTGATGTACCGAGTTTCCAGCATTTAATTTCAATTTGAAATGAAAAGCCTGTTATTCCTGTTAGCCTACAGGAAATGCTACGGCCAATTGTCCCATGTAACGATATAATGATAAAATGTGTTCAGTTTGGCTGCTGGAGACAATGTGAAACGAATCCATGCCGGCTGGTGGCCCATGCCCAGGTTTCCAGCTCAATATCTGTCCCAGTCAGGGGATGCTCAGGTTCCCATTCTACCATAGGGTGATGTAGGAGTGTTAGTGTTTGAACTCTGAACGGCCGACACACTGCAGCGTGTTACCGGCAGCAAGGGAGTCCTGGGAAATTAGTAGTTGGACTGCAGTCCTGGGATGCAGACTCCGGGAATATGGAACTGTCAGTATTTGGGATTTGATCAGGTCAGTACTTCTGTTGATGGGGCTGAATGTTCCTCCTTCCACAATGAATCAGGTCCTGGGCTGCTGGACATTGGTTGTGGGGGAATCCCTGATGTGTGGACAATGAGCGAGGATTCTGGGGTCGGTAAGTGGCACGTTCAGCTGTGTGACCCTGTCACAGATTTTGACTCTGGTGAAATGGATCTGGAGATCAAGCTGCTCGGGCTCCTGAGGTGTTGATCGAATGTTTCCAGTCTGGTCTCAGTTGTTTGTTTCTGGAGTTCCTTTGGAGGCAGTGAGTGCTAATCTGAGGAGAGAATGAGTTCCTATACCATCCCTCACATGGTCATTCAATGTTTGCAGCAGTAGAATTGGACCCAGGGGTTCAGTGTTCAAACTGTGTTTGGAAATTTCCTCTCACTGTCACCTGTCTGTTAGTCAATGGTCCTGGACCTGTGCTCAATGGAGTTCAGAGGGACGGTGGGGGTGGAGGTGGTGCTTGTTTAAGTAAACCTACCGAATGCTGAAAAGCCTGGATACAGTGGACATAGAGAGGATCTTTCCATTATGTGGAGAGTCTGGGATCTGAGAGCACAGACTCAGAATAAAGAAGCTTCCCCTTAAAACTGAGATTAGGAGAATATCTTAAGAAAAGGGTGGCTGATCTGTGGAATTTGTTGCCACAGAGGGTGGATGAAGCTGCCATTAGGGTATATTTATGGCAGAGATTAAAATATTTGTGATTGTTCCAAGTAGCTTCAGGGTTACGGGAGGAAGGCAGGATTATGGTGTTGGAATAAAAATCAGCCATGGTTGAGTGGTGGGGCAGACCAGATGGATCAAATCACCTAATTCTGTTCCTGTGTCTTTTGTCTTACCATGACTGAATGATGGCTCCTTCTTATCCCATATCAGGTTTTGTGAAGTGTGAGGGACAATTACAGATTTGTTCACTCAGATCATTATATTTGTCTTAATGTTTAAATTTCAGTGGGTTTTATTTTTAGGAACATTGAACAGTAATGTTTTGTTCTCCTTTGTATTGTTAACATACTTCAATATCTTTCATCTTAAAGTTAGACCTGCGGTGAAAGATTTATTTGAAGAAAAACCCACAACTGGAAGCAAACCATGACCGAAGATGAGGGAACAGCAGCAAGCGAACCAGCCCAAGGATTGAGAGCATCAGCTGGAGAGAACCCACCTGACTCTGAGAATCCAGTGATTCAGTCAGGAGAAAGTTTGCTGAGTGTTTACTCAAACACTGGTCCTTTAGACATTACATACCTGCACAAAGAAAGGTAGGAAATAGTTGGACTGATACTGAATGTGCCCAGAAGTACCAGTTATGCCTCTGTCAGACCCAGTTATGATCACCAGGTCTGGTGATGCGCTCTGAGTATCACAGCTGTTTAAAGTCAATCACATTCCCTCAGTGTTTGCTCATTTCAAGGTCTTGCATCTTCTGAAGTAGCTCTTTGTCACTTCTGGGTGTGGAGATGGAAACAAAGGGGAATGTTTATACTTAATATCTTTCAAAAATGTAATTCTTTGAACTTACTTGCTGCAAACTTACTTGGCCTTTTCTCCTTGGAGTGACGGAGAAGGAGGGGTGAGCTGATAGAGGTGTATAAAATGATGAGAGGCATTGATCATGTGGATAACATGAGGCTTTTTCCCAGGCTGAAATGAATGACATGAGGGGGCATAGTTTTAAGGTGCTTGGAAGTAGGCAGAGGAGGGATGTCAGGGGAGTTTTTCCACACAGAGTGGTGGGTATGGAATGCATTGCTGGTGACGGTGCTGGAGGTGCACACAGTAGGGTACTTTAAGAGACTCTTAGATAGGTACATGGAGCTCGGAAAAATAGTGTTATGCAATTGGGTAGTTCTAGACAATGGCTGGCAGAATATTATGAGCGGAAGGGCCTGTAATATGCTGTAGATTTCATGTTCCATGTTCTAACTTACCACCCTATATATTTCCAACCAAATGATTGATACAGATGACAAGTAACAATAGGTGGAACATCACTAGGCACTGGCCTTGAGGCCAAGAAACAGCCTCTCAGCATCACCCTCTGTTTCCTGCCATTCAGCTGTTCCCAGACACTGGGTCTCTGTCACAAACACAATGTTAACAGGAAGATTAGTTAGTAATTAATGTGAAACGAGAATTGTTGCTTCCTGAAAGGTCACGTATCTTGGCTGATTCAATGGAACAACTCTTCCCTTGTTTACAACTTAATTTGTCCTGGGACCTGTCCTTCTAGATCACGCTGCGTCTGATAACTCAAAACCACAACCTCCCTCCACCCCACCACATAGACTGATCCACATCACCCACATCTTCCCTCCCAGCTTGGGGAACCACGACTAATTGATCCCACAATCTCGGCTCGGGCACGAAACTAAACCCAGTGTTGCAAGACCAGACAGCCCGGACTCTCCAGCGGTCCGGCTCTGTCCCGGCTCACTTCCACTGCAACTAACGCTCGATTTATGCAAACCCAGGATCAGCACCTTCCTCACCGCTGCCTGAACAGGAAAACTACTGATGTCAGCTGGAGTCACCACTCTGCTGCGATTTACAGGAGCTCCCCGTGGCATCTCCGGAGGGCAGGTGGACAACACAGAGGGTTTGGCTGAACCATCCTTTTAATGTGACATCCCTGAAATTCCCATCAACTCCATCCACCTATGTCTGGACAAACTTCAGTGACCAACAAATATAGTTCCTCTCAGTGATCAGCTGTTTGAATGATACACTGACATAGAGGAAGCGGTATCTGTGGTCCACATTGTCAGAGTGTTTAGTTTACCAGGAGACAAAGACTTCAGGGATGAGAGGTTTTCTCTTAACTGATACAAATCTGTGTTTACACTGCAGCCAAATCAGCTTTACATCAGTAAAGCAATTGTTTATGAAATTAGTAAACAACAGGATACTGCACTGACTGACCCACCCCAAGCCCCATCACCTGGTAAAGTCCTCCCCAGAAGCATTAGGGGTTTTGTGACCCAGCTCGAACAAAGGGCCACAATGCTCACTCCATCAACAACATGGCAAATCTGGTCACACAGCAGGGGACTCTACTGATTCAGTGATGAAACCTGTTAAGTTTCCTTCATTGTTCCTCTGAAATCATTAAAAACGTCCTTTGAACAGCTTTTGAAAACAAGCTGTCACCCACACGTGACGTAACTCTGCGCCCCCACATGCCTGACGTCACGTGTGCGCTCCCCACACCAGGATCTGATGTCACGTGCGCAGTTCCTTACGTCACACTGGCGCTGAGATGGTTGAATTTTACCGGCTGACGTAACAATTACCTGACCCACCCACCCCACTCTACTGTCAATAGAGGAGTTACTCTCTTCCCATTGTGAGAAGTGATGTCAATCACTGCTTACACCCAATAGCGGAAATGGGCCAGCCAAGAGGGCGTTACCCCCGCATGAATCCGACTCCCACTCCCATCCCCAAACTCCCTGTCAAAGCAGAACAAACCTCAAAGTAAGTGTCCCGCCTTTTTATTTATTTACATTTCCCTCCATGGGAAGTTGGGTGCGTTTGTGAAGTGACGTCTGCGGCCAGATTATAATCTATTTCTGACAAGTAGGAGGAGACTGTACGGCCCATTGGCTTGATGCAGGCTACTCATGGAGTGAGTGATCCAGCAGTAGGACGTGGTGAGGGATTTTACTGAGAGGATATAGATGGTGTGTGAGGGGGTGGACAGGGTGGAGTCTGAGAGGATGTTTGTCCCAGTGGGGAATTAAGGAGCCGGATGAAGGAGCCCATTGACAGTGGGGAAGGGACATGAGCAGCTCATCTGTGGAAATGTCTGAGCCCATGGTGATGGCGAGCAGAGATATTCACCACATTGGGAGGCAAACACTGGCAGACTGTTGACCTGCAATTGGGGCCAATAGTCTGGGCAAAGTGGATTGGAGTGATGTTGGGGGGGGAAGAGTGGACTGGTCTTTGGTCTTATTGAAGGACAGGATGTTCCAGATGGGCTGAGTGGCCTGCTCCTGTTCCTGTTGTCTGTGTGTTTAAAGAAAAGGAATAACCTAACCCTTCTTGGGTCTGCAGGATTTCCCAGTGGGTGTTGTTGGATCTGGTGCTTGGAGCCCAGTTGTTCCCAAACTCTGTCAACAATTTGGCTGAGGGGCTAAATTTGACATTTCCTAGTCAGCTCTTGGGAAAAAAAATGTATTTTTATACATTGTTAATGACACACAATGTATATTTATGATTATTGACTTAACATATATACTTGTTTATTGTTAATGACATAAAACGTGTACTTCTATATTGATAATGACACAGAATTGTATAATTTGTTATCTGAATGTACTTGCCTGTGATGCTGAGTGTTTCTCTGTACCTGTACCCTCCCGTACTTGTGCACTAGACAATACATTCAATTTCTGTTTTTCCTACAGAAGTAGGTGATCTCGCATTTCCCACACTGGGCTCCAGCTGACCTGTTGCTCCCACTCACTCCTTTTGCTTCTGTCTCCTCGGAAACCCCTCGACAAAAGACATAGAACATCGAACAGAACAGGCCCTTCAGCCCAAAATGTTTTCCTCAGCTGATTAAATTAGAAATCAAAAGGCCAACTAATCCCTTCTGCCGACACAATGTCTGCATTTTCCTCACATTCATGTGCTGATTTAGATGTCTCTTAAATCTCACCAGTGTGTCTGCCAGAACCATCACCTGGGGCAGCACATCCTAGTAACCCACCACACTCTCTGTTAAAAACACTTCCCCCTTGCATCTCCTTTCAAACTACCCCCTCTCACTTCAAATACATGGCCTCTTGCATTAAACATTTCTAACCAGGATAAAAAATATTGTCTGCCTTCTCCATCTATGCCTCTCATAATCATATACACGTCCATCGTCTCACCCCAGCCTGTGCTGCCCCAGAAAAAACAACAACACAAGTTTGTCCAAACTCTTGTTATAGCTCATGCCCATGAATCCAGGCAATATCCTGGTAATCCACTCCTGCATCCTCTGTGTGTTTAAATGGCGAGGGACTGAGGTGCAGTGGGTCGGGAGGAAGGTAGAATGTACATTGTACCGTAGATTCCGGACTACAGAGCGCACCTGATTAAAAGCCGCTGGCTCTAATTTTAGAAATAAAATCAATTTTTTAATTGTAAAGGCCGCACCGGATTTTAGGCCACACCGGATTTTAGGCCGCAGGTGTCCCACGTTGTAATATGAGATATTTACACAGAAAGATATTACACGTGAGGATTTTTTAACTTTTAATTAAATCCATATGGTAACAAAAACAAATACATATTGCAAATGCTTTTTTTCGAACCGTGCCCGTAACGCGGCTACTTTTAAATATACGTTGCGTATACTTCTTTACTGAACAACATTCCAATATCTCCTAACGACTGGTAAAAAATATATATACTGCAGCCTACCAGGAAAAGTTATTGATCGCCTTTAACTTAAAAGCAGCGTTCGCTCAGATCCAAAGCCGCTCGCGTAATGCGCTCCCCCCTCCTTTCCGTTTATCGCAAACCGGCGTTTTCCCACAAGACACCGCAAAACCGGGTGTGACGTCATAGCATCCCGCGATGTAGTACAGAAAACAAATATAGTTAAAACTCTTCTAACTTTAACTAGAAAATGAATTACTAAGTGAAAATATTATAAACTAAATAACTGCCATAAGGCAGCACAATGCTTCGAGTGTTTTCCATGTTGATGAGGGTGAGTACAAATGACTGATTTACAATAATTTAATTGTGAAAGTGCGCTTGATTTATCGTACAATTTCATTGGACCTCTGTGAACTACTCATCAATTTTATTGGTCTACTGTTATGAGGCAAAATGTTTACGAGGCGGCATGAAAAAAATCATGTATTAGCCGCTCCGGATTAAAGGCCGCAAAGTTCAAAGCTGTTCAAAATGTGGGAAAAAAGTAGCGGCTTAAAATCCGGAATCTACGGTATTTATTGTAAGAGTTATTAGGTATAAGACTGAAAATGACTTTAACAATTATTTGGACTTTGTTGAGATTGTCCCTGGAATATGGTGTAAAATCCCGCTCCCCATACTAACACGGGTTATACAGACCAAAGAACAAACTGCCGGAGGAACTCAGTGGGTCGGGCAGCATCTGTGGAGGGAAATGGACCGTCAACATTTCGGGCCGAGACCCTCCCTCTGGACTGAGAGTGGATGGGAAATAGTCAGAGAAACGAGGTGAGGGGTGGGGTTGGGGCAAGAGCTGGGGAGTGAGAGGTGGATCCAGGTGAGGGGGAAGGTGGGAAGTTGGAAATAGTGACGGGGTGTGACGTGAGTGTTTGGGGGAACACGGGGATTCCATAGAGGATTAACAAAGTGGTTAGAGAATATTTGTTATAGAGAGTGCAATGAAGATTCACCAGACTGATCCCTGGAGTGGTGGGGTCATCATATGAAGAAAGATCAAATGTGATAACCCTTTCATTTAGAGAATTGAGGACTGAGAGGTGAACACATTGAAATGCACAACATCATTAGCAGTTGAACCAGGGATCCCAGTCTCTGAAAAAGGGGATGGAATGTCCCGGACTGAGATGAGGGGAAATGTCTCTAATCTGAGGATGGGGAATGTCTCTAAAAACCCACCACAGAGGATGGTGAAGACTCGGTGATCGTCCTCACATAAAACAGAGGCCTGCAGATACGTGGAGATCGAGGAAATGAGCATCGTGCAGAAACATGTGAGATGGGAGAGCAGCCGCCATCTTGTTGATGGTTAGAGGGGCTGAATGGCCTCCTCCTGCTGTTTCTCACTTGATGTCTCAGTGTTCCTGTCCAGTGAGGCTGGAGGAATGTGAATAGAAATTAGTGTTTATAAATATAGACTGATTTAAATGAATCCTCCACATTTCTGGTTGGGTCTGAATTGTGTACTGGACCGGGATGGGATTCGAACCCGTGACCGTTGACTCAGTGGGGTGGAGGGATGGGGACGGGGAAATACAGAGGGAAAATTAAAAATGTAGCTCAGTGTAAATGTGAAATCATGTGGAAAATGGGGCGATGGGTTGGGGAGCGTGTGCGTGGCGAGGAGCGGAGTCACGGGGTCACATGGGAGACCCTCCACACGTCATTCCATTTTGCCACAGAGCTGCAGCGTCTGCAGGTTTGTTTGCCCACCGCCCTGATGATGCAATTCACAACGCGCATGCTCAGTCCGGGATGGGTGATGAATTTTGTTCTTTGTGGAAGCAGATCGGCGGTGGGATCGGGAGGGTGACCTCACCCCCGGTGCGGAGAGCCCGAGACGGATTATTCTCTGCGAAGCAACGCCTACTATTTCCCTTCGGTGAGTATTGAAGCCGGTCCCAATCGGGGGGAGGGGGGAGGGTCTGCCGGTGGGTAGTGAGTTAACTTTCCCGAACTCAAATGAGAGAATCTGCAGATGCTGGAAATGCGAGCAACGCGCACAAAATGCTGGGGGAACTCAGCCAGCCGGGTAGCATCTAGGAAAAGTGTACGGTCGACGTTACCGGCTGAAACCCTTCGGCGGGACTGGAGAATAAAAGGTGGGGGTGGGGAAGGGACAGAGAAACACAAAGTGATCGGTGAAACCTGAAGGGGGAGGGGATGAACTTTCCCGAACTGGCGGCCTCGCCTCGCTTCCTTCACAGAATCTGCCGGGGTCGGTCCGGGTTGTGAGACCTTCACACTGAACCGTCTGAGATGAGCCGCCGCTCAGCCCCTGTTGTTCCGGTCCGATTAGCAGGATGACGTTAAACATGTTTCTATATTGTTACTGACAGAGAATTGTATAATTTATGTTGCGTGTGTTATCTGAATGTACTTGCGTGTGATGCTATTACAAGTCAGTGTTTCTCTGTACCTGTACCTTCCCATACTTAAGCATTTGGCAATAAGTTCAACAGGACCTGAGAAAACTCAATGAGATTTTATTAGTGATGATCATCTTGTCTGTTCGGAAGGTCGAATGTATGAGACAGTACACTGTTAAATGTAAAACCCTGAACAGTGTTGATGATCAGAGGAATCTCAGACTCCAAGTTCATCGCGCGCTGAAAGAGACTGCACAGATTGATCGGGTGGTTAAGAAAGCAAATGGCGTGTTTGTCTTTATTAGTTGAAACATTGAGTTCACAAGTTGGGAAGTTGTGTTGCAGCTTTATTAAACTCTAGTTAGACCACATCTGGAGTGTTTCATATAGTTCTTGTTGTGCCCATTCTCGGAAGGTTGTCGGAGCTTTAGAGAGGGTGCACAAGAAGTTTACCAGGGTATTGCCTGGACAAGACGGCATGAGCTGTAACAAGAGGCTGGACAAACTTGGGTTGTTTTCTCTGGAGCCACATAGGCTGGGGTGAGACTTGATAGAGGTTTATAGACTTAAGAGACCTCGATAGAGTAGATAGACAATAACATTATTCCCAGGGTAGAAATAAGAGGCCATGCATTTGAGCTGAGAGGGGGTAGGTTAAAGGAGATGTGAGGGGTGTTTGTTTTTCCCCAAGAGTCTGGTGGGTCACTGGAATTTGCTCCGTGGGAGACCCTCTGCTCTGATTATGCAATAATAACTCTGCGCATGCTCACAGCCCCCGTATAGGAGGTTTTTTTTCTCTCCCCCGTTCGTTGTTGAAGCAGATTGTCTGCGGGATCGGGAGGAGGAGGGGGAGAGGGTCCTTGCCCTCTGGGATGGGCAGCTGGGGGAGAAATCAGATTCCCATCGTTGAGTATTGAAGCCATTTTCGAGTCAGCAGGTCTCAGTGAGTCCTGTTAACTTCCACAAACTGTTGTCCTCACAGTTACTTCTGAAATCGTTGTTTGTTACCTGGAACTATCGGAGGATTTATTGACTACAACACGAGGTAGTGTAAAGACAATAATTTGTCAGACGGAGACTCCCAGTATTTAAAGTTGAGTCTGTTGTTTCCTGTTCTGGTCATTTTTGGAGAGCTACTTTCTCTGTTGCTCGGAACAGCCCACAGGATCTGCAGGGAATGGTGTACGTTTTTCTCTCTCGGGTCACTTCCCCTCAGTTAAAGTTAGTGGCCTCTGGAGCAGATGGAACAGATTGATAGTGGGGTGGGGAGGATGTTGTGTGCATTAACTGCATTATCCCTGTACAGTGTTGGTTTGAAGAGAAAACTAATGAATGTGGGCATGACATTTGTGCAAGTTTGTTCAGGCCGTCACTAGGGATGTCCTTTGTCACCGATGTTGTTTATACTGGCCATAGAACTCCTGGCTATGGCAATAAGAAAGCAGACAGTCCTGTCAGGCATCCAACTAGGAGAGCAGGAACATAGAATATCCTTATATGCTGATGACATGATTCTCTTTTTTAAGAAAATTATTGGTCAGTATTCCAAACTTAATGCAACAGATTGAATTGTGACTTAAGATCAGACAATGTTAAATGTTTGTGGGTGGAGTTAAGAAACTGCAAGAGTTAGAAGAAAAGAAACATTATTCAAATCATATATACGCCTCCAAATAGCAGCCAAGATGTGGGGTTGATATTGCTATGCGACATGCAAGAGGCATGTAATAAGGAAATGTCACAATTGTAATGGGGGGCATCAAAATGCAAGGGGATTGGAAAAAATCAGGTTGGTGTTGGAACACAAGAGAGGGAATTTGTTGAATACCATTGAGATTGTTTTTTTTAAAGAAGATTGTGCTTGAGTCTACTCAGGGAAAGGCTATCTTAGATTGGGCGTAAGATAGATATGTCCCACAAAAGAAGTCCTCCTCAGATGGCAGGAGTAGGCAACTTTGGCTGACAAGTGAAGTTAAAGACTGCATAAAGGCAAAGGAAAGGCCATATAAGTTAGCAAAACTGAATGGGAAATGGACTGATTAAAATCCAGCAAACGGCAACTAAGAAAAGCTAGAAGAAGGGAAAAGATGAAATACAAGGTCAAACTAACCAGTAATATAAAGCAGGATAATAAGCTTTTCTCCGCCCAGTTATATAAACAGTAAAAGGGAGGTGCGAGTTGATGATAGAGCACTGTAAAATGCTGGTGGTAGAGACAGTAATGGGGGACAAAGGAATGTCAGATGATGGGTACTTTGCATCAGGCCACTGTCGAAGATAAGCAGTGTGCGTGAGTTACAAAGGAAAAACGTGCTGAGTAAGCTCAAAGGACTTAAGGTGTATATCACCTGGACCAGATCGACTACATCCCAAAGCCCTGAGAAAAATTGCTGAAGAAGTAACGGTCACGATCTTTCGAGACTCATTTGATTCTGGCCATGGTCCTGGAGAGCTGGAAGATTGTAAATGTTAGTCCACTCTTAAAGAATGGAGAAAAGCAAAAGAAAGGATATTATAGGTCAGTTAACTGGCACATGGCCAAGTGGTTATGGCGTTGGTCTAGTGATCTGAAGATAGTTTGATCCTCAGCTTAGACAGCATGTTGTGTCCTTGAGCAAGGCACTTAACCACACATTGTTCTGCGATGACACCGGTGCCAAGCTGTATCGGTCCTTACCCTTCCCTTGGACAACATCAGTGGTATGGAGATGGGAGACTTACAGCATGGGCAACTGCCGGTCTCCCATGCAACCCTGCCCAGGCCTGCACCCTGGAAACTTTCCAAGGTGCAAATCCATTGTCTGTCAGACTAACGGGTACCTAACTGGGCTGCAGGGGATGGGAAGGTGTAGGAGGCTATCATTAAGAAATATGTTTCAGGTTTCCTGGAGAATGATAATAAAACAATTCAAAGTTAGCATGGTTCCTCTGAAGGGGAATCTTACTAGACAAAACTGTCAGAGTACTTTGAGGAACTAACACGCAGGGTGCACAAAGGAGAAGTAGTGGATGACACATGGATTTTCAGAAGGCATTTTTTGAAATGCCACTTATGAGGCTATTTAACAAGATAATATACAATGACTTTACTGCTAAGGCACTAGCATTAATGTAGGAATGCTGAACAGGCAGGAAGCGGTGTGTGGGGGGAAAAAGGGGGACTTTTCTCTTGAAGAGTGGTGTTCCTCAGGGGCCGGTATTGCAACAGTTACTTTTCACATTGTGTATCGTTAATTTGTATAATGGAATTCATGGGTCCGTGGCAAAGTTTATGCATGACACGAAGATAGGTGGAGGGACAGGTAGTGATGAGGAATTAATGAGATTGCAGCAGGATTAGACAATATGGAAGGAACTGTGAAAACATAGGCAGAAGTAATACAGGGCTGGGAAATGAATGATATCCCATTTTGGAGAAGGCCAATAGTGTGGGCTATTATCTAAATGAGAAGGTTCAAACATTCCAGGTGCAGACAGTCATCATGTAAGACAACCAGAAGGTAACATTTACAGATCTGTTGTAAAGAAGACAAATGCAAAGTTGACATTTATTTCAAGTGGAATAGAATGGAAAAGCAAAGAGAAAATACAGAGGCTTTGTAAGACTAGTCAGGCTGCTCTTCATTATCATCAGGCTCACAAATATGATTCTGGGAATAAAGGGGTCAACATATCAGGACCATTTGGCAGGCTTGGGCCAGTACTCACTGGAATTTAGAAGATTGCAGAGGGAGATCATTGAAACATCTTGAATGTTGAAAAGACTAAGTACTGCGGATATGAAGAGGATGTTTCCTATGATGGGCATATCCAGAACAGGATGGCACAGCCTCAAAATTGAGGGGTGAACTTTTAGAACAGAGGTTAGGAGCATTTTCTTTTGCGCTAGAGTAGTAAATCTGTGGAATGCTCTGCCAGAGACTGGGGGAGGCCATGGGGAAATTTAAGGTGTAAGTTTATACTTTACTGATCGGTCAGGTCATCAAATGATATGCCGAGAAGGTAGGTGTATGGGGTGGGGTGGGATCCGGTGTCAGCTATGATCGGATGGTGAAGCAAATGCTTTGACGCCCATCTGGTGAGTCTGTGCTTGAAGAGCTACGTGCAGATTTTGTTGCTCTCTTATACAAAAGTTGTGGTTAAATTGTAGAGTGTAGAGAAAATGTTTGAAGTTGATATGCACATGTTACAAGGAGAGGATGGCCAGGCTGAGTCTATACTCCTTGGAACGTATAAGAATGAGCAGCGACTTTACATAAATATTTAAAATTATGACAGTCAGAGATAGTGCCAGTGTTAACAGTCCTGTCCTGAGGTCAGGAGAGGACATAACTAGGGAAGTAGATTTTGGATGTGAGGGAAAGTTTTAAAGGGGAGACGAGCAGCAATATTTTCATGCGGCGATTCGTGATTACGTGGTATGAGCTGCCAGGGGAAGTAGATGGGGCAGGGAATATAGTATCACATAAGAAGCTCTGGATGGGTAGGTGGAGTAAAAAGAGACATCTAGGCACATTGCTCTCTGAAAGTGGATAAACAGATTGGCTGCACAGGTGGTTAAGAAGGCAAATGGCATTCATTAGTAGATACATTGATTTCAAAAGTCAGGAAGTTATGTTGCCACATAAAATACCAGTTAGACCACATCTGGAATGTTACATACTGTTTTGGTTGACCCATGCTAGGAATGATGTTGAGGCTTTGGAGAGGGTGCAGAAGCAATTTATCAGGATATTGCCTGGATAGGAGGGCATGATGCAAAATGAACAAACTTGGGTCATTTTCTCTGGAGTGGAGCAGGCCGGATTGAGTCTTAACAGAAGTTTGTTAGATTATGAGAGGCAATGTTGGAGTAGACAGACTGTGTACTTTTCCCAGAAATGTCTACGACCAGATCATGCCTTTAAGGGGAGGGGATGAAAGGAGATAGGAGTGGCAAGTGTTTTTTTTTTCCGCAGTTAGTGTTGGACACTGGAATGATCTGACTGAGGTGGTGGTAGAGGCAGATTCTTTATGGATTTTTAAGGGATGTTTAGACAGCCATGTGAATGTGAGGAAAATGGATAACAAAATATGGACATTGTCCAGGCAGAAGTAAATAGTTCAGTTAGACTTTTAATTACTAATTTAATAGGTTTGGCACAAAATGATGGGCTGAATGGCCTGTTCCTGTGCTGTGCTTCTTGTCGAGAGGTTTTGGGGGCAAAAGGACTGAGTGGGAACAACAGGTCAACTGGTGCCCAATGTGGGAAATGTGAGATCACCCACTTCTGTAGAAGAAGCAGAAACACTGAGTGTGTTTAAATAGAGAAGGACTGAGATGCAGTGGGGAGGGAGGGAGGGAGGTCAAAATTACATTACATTTATTGCAGGAGTTACTACATATAAGTGAAAATGACTTTAGCAATTATTTGGGCTTTGCTGAGATTGTATCGGGAAGAGAAACATAGAAAACCTACAACACAATACAGGCCCTTCCACCCACAAAGTTGTCCCAAACATGTCCCTACCTTAGAAATTACCTATAGCCCTCTATTTTACTAAGCTCCATGTACCTATACAAAAGTCTCTTAAAGGACACCATCGTATCCGCCTCCACCAATGCTGCCGGCAGCCCATTCCACACACTCACTACTCTCTGAGTAAAGAAACTTACCCCTGATATCTTCCATGCATCTACTCCCCAGCACCTTAAAGCTGTGTCCTCTTGTCGCAACCATTTCAGCCCTGGGAAAAAGCCTCTGACTATCCACATGATCAATGCCTCTCATCATCTTGTACACCTCTATCAGGTCACCTCTCATCCTCCGTCGCTCCGAGGAGAAAAGGCCAAGTTCACTAAACCTATTCTCATAAGTCATCCTCCCAAATCCAGACAACATCCTTTTAAATCTCCTCTGCACCCTTTCTAAAGCTTCCACATCCTTCTTGTAGCGAGGCGACCAGAACTGAACACAGTACTCCAAGTGGTGTCTGACTATGGTCCTATATATCTGCAACATTACCTCCAGGCTCCTAAATTCAATTCCACGATTGATGAAGGCTAATACACCATACACCTTAACCACAGAATCAACCTATGCAGATGCTTTGAGCATCTTATGGACTCAGACCCCAAGATCTCTCTGATCCTCCACACTGCCAAGAGTCTTACCATTAATACTATATTCTGCCATCATATTTGATCTACCAAAATGAACCACTTCAACCTTATCTAGGTTGAACTTCATCTGCGACCTGGTTCCCAATGTCTTTATCTTTGATTGGTAGAATTAATGCGATTAAGATGGTTATTTTACCTAAATTCCTGTATCAATTTCAGGCAATATCAACTTTCATTCCCAAATCTTTTTTGCTATGATTGATTCTAAAATTTCTTCATATATATGGCAGTATAGAAATCCCAGGTTAAGCGTAAATACTTACAGAAATCAAAAAAAAGGAAGGCGGTTTGGCTTTGCAGAATCTTAGATTTTATTATTGGGCAATTAATATTTGATATTTAACGTTTTGGATGCAAGAGTTGGATGAAGCTCAAGTGGGAGGCTGCAGAGGGGTTTTCATTGGCTCTATTTTATGAGCTGTGCTTCCATTTGTATTTACTAAATTGAATAAACAAATGATAAATCCAATAGTTAAACATACAATATGAATATGGTTTCAATTTCGTAATTTTTTTTGGATTGAATCAATTTATCCTGTCAAGTCCTATTATATCTATATTTTTTCAAACCATCTAGAATTGATCAAGCTTTTTTAAAAATGGAAAACAAAAGGAATAACATGCTTTCATGATTTATACATGGATGCTTGTTTTATGTCTTTTGAACAGATGTCTAAAAAATATAATTTGCCTAGATCAGACTTATACAGATATTTACAGAGTAAAATCTTTCTGAATGCTACTTTACCTACCTTTCCGATATCACATCAAATTGAAGTTACAGAAAAATAAATTAGGTTTAAACCCCTATTAGAGGAGTTTAATAGCAATTATTTATGATCTGATTATGAAAATATGTCTAGGTAGATATGATAAAATTAAGAATGAGTGGGAAAGAGAACTTCAAATATCTTTATGTACAGAGAAATGGGAGAAAATTTTTAAACTAGTTAATACTTATTCAATGTGTGCCAGACATGCTTTGATACAATTTAAGGTGGTTCATAGGGCTGATACGTCCAAGAATAAGTTAGCTCATTTTTACTGTCATAAGAATCGAAAATACATGTGGACTAAGATGTTAACTGTCCTGTGCTGTCATCAGTGCGATCATCAGTTGATCTGCCACCTGTCTTCAGGAGTTTCGGCCCGCTTATGATCAAGACTCCCTCGAGGTGGTGGGCCAGCAGTGCTAAAGCACCACCTCCCACTGGTGAGCTTAACAACTTGGCATCGGCCTCTATCAGAGTTGTTGTTTGCTTCCATCCAACAGATAGTCTACTCTTCAGGTATCTATGCAACTACTGAATAGTTTGCAAAAGATGGATACGCTGTCCGACTATCTGCCCCTCTGATGTACTTGATCCACACCCATGATGATCCTGTCTCTGCTGCCTCAGCTACAGCCCTGCTGGTTGACTTGATCTCTCTTCTAGTAAAGCCAAGGTCATGCAGCCACTTCTGGAAAGTGAACGCAATAAAACCACGGCACCCTACTTCAAATGCATAGCATGAGACCTTCCACCCTCTGTCTCTGCACTCTGATCTTAATTCTGCATACTTGGTTAACTTGTGCTCATGGGCTTCATTGATGTTGTCCTCCCAGGGGACTGTGAGTTCACCAATAACCACTTCTCTACTGATGTCAGGTTATACGATTATATCTGGATGCAATGTGGTGAAAACTATTTGCTCCAGAAACTGCCTTTCCCATCCAGTTCGGCCTTGACACACCAATCATTGGCTGAAGAAAGTATGCTTGATCGTGGGCCTGTGCTGTACACCCTTGACTTGGAGCCTTCTTTCACAAATGATATGCGATGTTCTGTGCAGCATGGGGCACGAGATAAGTTGTGCTGCAGTACTCTCTGCTCAACCGCTTCTGTTACAACTTTGAGAACATTGCTACGTCTCCAAGTGTACATGCCGCTGGAAAGATTGACTCTGCATGCACTTCAAGAAACGTTGAAGTGTTCCCTTCTTGCCACAAACAGCACACCTGTCTTTCTTATCTTCATACCAGGTACTGAGGTTGGCAGGTGTTGGGAGCGGGTCATACACTGCTCTGTATAGAAAAGAAATGCGGAGCAGTTCCAACTGCCACAGAATGTTCCAAGATAGATGTCGTTGTTCAACACTTTCCCACCAGGTCCAAGCCCCTTGTTTGGTTAGGCCAGTTGCTTTAGCTAACCTCTTATCCACTTCTACCTCTCATATTTCTTGCATTGCAAGCTCACGGCGCTCCTTACCTGTAGAAGATGACCATCACTTATGGGTTGTCCATCCAGGTCCCTGGCGGCCTAGCTGGGTAGCCCCAATTGTCTCCTTCTGCTTCAATCTAGACTCTGCCTCATCAGCTGCTGTCCAGGCTGACCACTTCCTGCCTGATCTCAAATCCAGCTGGGTGTTCTTGACGACAGGGTCTTTTGAGTCTCAAAACATCAAGAATGATCCTACCTTGGCTACCTTGACCTCTTCAACAAGGGATTGCACTGGGATGGTGAGCTTTGTCTGGCTACTGTGGATTGCAACATTAGTGAGGCTGCTCAGTGCTCCAAGCCACTTCTTCACATACTTGTTGATCTTCCGTTCCTTTGCCTCAACATGGGACATTGCCACTTCATAGACAATTAGTGATCACATTATCCATGGCATCAGTCCATACTGCAAGCACCACAACTTAAACTTGCCAGGCAAGCCACACTTGTCGACAGACATCAAACCTCTACAGATCTGTTCTGTCTCTTGAACCCTCTTGGTGTCTCTCAGCTCCTCTGTTTACCATCGCTCGAGGGTTATATAAATCCTGTTTGTGATAGATGTAATTCTGAAGTAGCTTCCTTCTATTGAATTCTGGTCTTGTCCACTTCTGGGAAAATATTGGAAAGATGTTTTTGATATTATTTCAATAATTCTATGTGTTGATTTACAACATCATCCTATTACTGCAATCTTTGGACTACCAGTGATAGACTCCAGTCATTTATCCTCATCAGCTTGTCATTTAATTGCTTTTGTGACACAGCCAGAAGATCCATTTTATTTAAATGGAAATATTCCAACCCCCTACCACATTTCAATGATTTCCTCAAATGATAGCATGTCTAAATTTGGAATAAAAAATAGGGCTGGTACTATGGACCCTTGTGTTAAATTTAAAGAAACTTCAAGGCCATTTATTCAATTTCTTCATATGATGTAAGTTGACACTTTCTGAATCTTTTTTTAGTAATTTTTTTGTTCATATATAGGGGAGCGGAGTTAACGACAAATTATAATTTTAACCAATGAAATATGGCAGCCCAATCTTTGTTTTTGTTTTAGTTTAGTTTTCTTAGTTTGTTTTTTTCTTTTTATAAATACCTTTTTCATGGTTAATTACTAAGAGATTGGGAGGCTAAACTCTATTTGTTACTTGAAATATATATTTTTACATGTTAACCGTTATTAATGTAATCCCGACCTCTATGTACCATTATCAATATTGTTATGTTTATTAATTTGTATTTAATAAAAAGATTGAAAAAGAAAAAAAAAAGAACTTAATGGTACTTTGCATCAGTCTTCAGAGTGGAAGACCAAAGCAGTGTACCAGACGTCCGTGAGTGTCATTACTATTACAAAGGAAAAACATGCTGGGGTAAACTCAAAGGTCTTAAGGTGTATATCACTTGGACCAGATCAACTACATCTCAAAGCCCTGAAAACAATTGCTGAAGAAGTAACAGTCACAATCTTTCTAGAATCTCTTGATTCTGGCATGGTCCTGGAGCACTGGAGGATTGTAAATGTCACTCCAGGTGGGTCTCATCACAGCTGCAAGAATTATATTGCAAAACTGGGAAAAAAAAACAGATGTCCCACTGTGAAGGAATGGACTGAGGAAATGGTTAAGATTTCATCATATGAACACATGTTGGGAAGAATTAACAGTGAGGGAAAAGTGCAAACGTGTGGGATCAATTTTGGTTGTATGTTAATATAAACTTAAATTAGAAGTTGTTTTTATTTTCTTTTTCTTTGTTTTATATGTTTTCCTGTCATGGGATGGCTGGTTAAATATGCTGTACTATGTCTGCTCTGTGATATGCTGTGCTGCTTTGTAAAATAAGAATAAATAATAATAAAAATTTGAATTACAAAAAAAAGAATAGAGAAAGGCAAATGAAAGGAAATTATAGGTCGGTGAGCTGTACCGCAGGGGATGGTAAAATGTAAGAGTCTATTATTTAGAACAAGGTTTCGGGTTTCTTGGAGACTAATGATAAAACAACTCAAAGTCAGCATGGTTTCTCTGAAGAGAAATTATACCTGACAAAACAGTTAGCTGTTTGAGGAAGTAAGAAGCAGGGTGCACAATGGAGTAGTGGATGTCATTTAGTTGGATTTTCAGAACACGTTTGTTGAGGTGCCACACATATGGCTGCTTAACAGGATAAAATCTTATGGCTTTACAGGTAAGGCACTGGCATGAATGTAGGAAAGGCGAACAGGCAGGAGACCGTGTATGGTAATAAAGGGGGCCTTTTTGCTTGTAGAGTGGTGTTCCTCAGGGTCAATATGTGACAGATACTTTTTCACATTTTCTGGTTCTATGACAAGGTTTGCACATGTAAGATAAGTAGGGGGACAGGTGGTGATGAGGAATTAATGAGATTGCAGTGCGATGTCGACAAATTGGAAGAAATGGCAAAACCATTGGCAGAAGTAATACAGGGCTGGAAAATGCATGATATTCCATTTTGGTGAAGGAACAATAGTGCGGGTAATTATCTAAATGAGAAGGTTCAAATATCAGAGGTACAGAGAGTTTTGCATGTTATCATGCAAGACAACCAGAAGATAAAATTTACAGGTCTGTTGTAAAGAAGGCAAATGCAAAGTTGGCATTTATTTCAAGTGGAATAGAATAAAAAACAAAGAGAAAATACTGAGGCTTTGTAAGACTGGCAGGCCGCTCTTAGATTATTATCAAAAGTTCGGGCCCCATATCTCAGAAGAGATGTGCAGTTATTGGAGAGAGTCCAGAGGAGATTTACAGGGATGATTTCGGGAATAAAGGGGCTAACATATGAGGACCGTTTGTAAGCTTTGGGCTAGTATTCACTGGAATTTAGAAGAATACTGGGGATTTTTGTTGACATATTTCAAATGCTGAAAGGACTAAGTAGTGTGGATATAGAAAGGATGTTTCCTGTGGTGGGGTATTCAGGTCTGGATGGCATAGCCTGAAAATTGAGAGGTGACCTTTTAGAACAGGATTTTCTTCCACCAGAGAGTTTACAAATCTGTAGAATGCTCTGCCACAGACTGTGGTGGAGACCAAGTCCGTGAGTAGCTTTAAGGTGAAAATTTATAGTTTCCTGAATGGTCCTTGGGATCCAGTTTCAGCCATGGATGGTGGAGCAGATGGAGGGATGTTCATCTGCTGAGGCTGTGCTTGTAGAGCTACGTGCAGATTTTATTGTCCTTTTATAGAAAAGTTGTGTATAAGCTGAAAAGAGTGTAAAGAGAAGCTGTATGAAGATGTTGCCCAGACTACAGGTCTGAGTTACATGGAGAGGATCCCAGGCTGGGTACTTACGCCTTGGAATGTCGGAGATTGAGAAGCGACTTTACAGAATGTATAATATTATAAGATTCAGAGATAAGGTCAATGTTAACAGTCTTTTATTGAGGTCAAGGGAGGCCAAAACTAGGGAAGTAGATTTCGGATGTGGGGAACAGTTTAAAAGGGACTCAAGCAGCAACATTTTCATGCAGAGGTTGGTAATTATGTGGAGTGAGCTGTCGGAGGAAATTGATGAGGTAGGGAACATAGTATCTCTTAAGAGGCTTTGGATGGGCATGCGGAGTGAAGCGAGTGGTCTAGGCCAATCACTGGAAATTGGAACCAGCTCAGTGGTCACTGTGATCAGCATGATCTCGTTGGGCTGAAGGGTCTGTATCCGTGCTCCACTGCTCTGTGCTCTGATACAGGAGATGGATACAGACAGTTTACCTCGACGACTGGTAGACACACATTATAGTACAATAGTCTTTGCTTTATTATCTTGTTCACTATTATTGGTATAGTATTTTTGAGTATTATTATTCAGCATTTATTATTAGGTAAGCACACTGCTAAGTGTGCTTTTAAATGTTGCTGCTATAATGAAAGAATTTCCCATTTGGATCAATGACATTATTATTATTATTATTAATTGCTCTCTCTCTGATTCACTGCCTCCTTGTGTGTGATTCAGAGGATCACCAGCAGGTGGAGCTTTCCTGCACCGGGACCAAAGTGAAAAAAGAAGACGACAATCAGCAATCGTCAGTCAAAATCAGAATGGACAAAGGTATAATCACTGGGTACGATTGAACTTCTGTTTTGTTGGTCTCAGTAGTTAAGATAAGGAAACTTACACAGATGTGAACTGGGCACAAGAAAGTTTCAGCAATCAGGGTCATTGATCCCACTGCAAAGGGGCCGCCTTGAATAATTTATCAATCCAACAGTTTCAGAGCAGGGATCTGACACCGATAATGGTCAAATCACAGCAGTCACCATGCAGAGTTTCACCTGAATGAAAGGAACAGCAGCACTAAAATCAATGAAGCACAGACTGGAATGTGACAGTGGTCTTGTGAGTGATGGAACACTCCAGGGAATAGTCAGGGTCTGTTTTATCTCTGAACATGTCCAGATGTGGCAGGCGCCTCCAACTTCCATTAATAAAAGACCTGGAACATTTCCAGGATTTTAGTGATTGGGTGAATACAGGGCATTTCAGGGTTTGCAAGGGCGTACTTGCAAAGATAAGTATGGGCAGAGCTTGCACGGTAATTAGTAGGGACATGAAAGGTGTTGCCAAACAGAGTGAACCAACGGAATTGATGCACATTTCCCTGAAACTGTTTATACACGGAAATAGGGCAGAGGAAGGATATCATTAAGATGGAAAGGGTACGGAGAAGATTATCACGAGTGTAGGGCTTGATCTAGATGGAGAGGGCCTTTACTGCCTGTAGCAGAGCTTCATGACTGCCATGTCATTACTGAAACATATTATCCCACAATCTGTCTGTCCTTATCTTTAGGATTGAACTTTGAACTTCCCAGCAGTGGAGAATGAGGGAATTGATGGTCTGTTGAATATTGTTTACTGTCTAAATGGTTTAACTTAGCGTTTGAACAAGTGAAGGCAGAATGTCCACACGTGGTGAGATGAGAAGTTTATATAAACTTCTGAAGAGGCACAATGGTGGGTATCCTTACAGGCTGCATCAGGGTCTTGCATGGAAACACTAATGGCTATGAATGACAAAGCCTGTATGAATTGTTGGATGCAGTTCAGTACATCACTGCAAAACCCTTCCCCGTCAATAAGCCCTCCCCACAAAGGAGAACAGTCAAAAGAGAGCAGCATCTATCATCAAGTAGCCCCCGTGCTGGAGGTACAGGTGCCTTTGTTCTCACACTGGCAGAGTCAGGAACAGTTATTATCCTTTAACTATCAGGCTTCTAAAATAGCGGATATCTTTACTCACCACAACACTGAACACAACCTTCAAATTACTCAAAGACTCCTGTTCTCATGTCCTTCATTAATTTATGTATTTGCTGTATTTGCAAAGACTGGAGTTTGCGTATTGGCTGCTTGTCAGCACTGTTTGTAATCTTTCACTGATTCTATTACATTTCTTTGTTCTACTGTCAATGTACAGATAGCACATTGTACATATATTTACATTTAACAATGACGTTGCTAATGCAGGACATGGAATAATTCACTGGTCCTTGACCTCACTGATAGTGCAGGGTGACCTTTAAAACAGAAAAAGAGTGAGGAAATTATGGTAAATTTTACAAATACATATTACGGTGCAGTGTGTGTGAAGGTACAAGAAGACATCAACATCAATAGGATTTGCAACTTGTTGACAAGATGTAGGTGTCTCTGTGAGGAAGTTGAAGTAAATTTCAGAGAGTGATTTGGCAACATTCAGACCACAGTAGTCCCAAGCTCAGAGAGAGGGCATGGTGTCGTGTGATTTTGGGGAGGGGGGTGTATCTTTGCTTATGGAAGATCATCCCAGTAATATGCCCCAGCATCATTGTACTGGTGCCATTAAGATTCCCTGGCCATCAGAATGTTCAAATACTGAACATCCAGTGATTAGTATTACTGTGTCTATCCTGTTCTTTTTCGGGGAGTAGATGTGTGCTTATCATGATGGTTACCTGGCTGGTTCACATTAACCAGCACAGCCCCACTCCAAATCTGATCAGCCAGAATCTCTGCTCCATTGCAGCCACTCATTGTGAATCCTTGTTTTTCTTTGCTCTTAATTATTCTAGTATACACTGTAATGCATCATTTGTTTCAGGTGGGAAATTAAATCGGGCCCAGAAAGTATTCAGGAGCATTTTGCCAGGCATCTCATCGAGAGAAGGTGATCGGGACATGGGCAGCAAGGTATCAAATCAAAGTCAGATGGAGACCGATGCCCCAATGGAGGAGGAGCAATGTCAGCCCAGAGAGAGTGGTGGCACAGACACTGATCAGGACCCTGCAATCAGCACACGTGAGACAACTGTTTCTCAGCTTGGAAGCTCATTAAACACGGAATTGTCAAGTCCCCAACAAGGAGTGCTTCTGGAAGATAAACCCTGTAATATGTCCCTCTATGATCTGTACTGGTGCTATTAAGGTACTCTGGTCAGCAGTGTGTTGAAATACTCAGCATCCAGTGATCAGTATTACTGTGTCTATCCTGTTCTTTTTCTGGGAGTAGATGTGTGCTTATCATGATGGTTACCTGACAGGTTCACATTAACCAGCACAGTCCCACTCCAAATCTGATCAGCCAGAATCTCTACTCCATTGCAGCCACTCATTGTGAATCCTTGTTTTTCTTTGCTCTTAATTATTCTAGTATACACTGTATTTCTCAGCTTGGGAGCTTATTAAATACGGAATTGTCAAATCCCCAACAAGGAGTGCTTCTGGAAGATAAACCCTGTAATATGTCCCTCTATCATCCGTACTGGTGCTATTAAGGTTCTCTGGTTAGCAGTGTGTTGAAATACTCAGCATCCAGTGATCTGTATTACTGTGTCTTTCCTGTTCTCTTTCTGGGAGTGGATGTGTCCTGTCACCAGTTTATCGGGATGGTCACCTGGGAGGACGTGTGGTTCACATTCACCAGCACAGTCCCACTCCAAATCCGATCAGACAGAATCTCGACTCCACTGCAGCCACCCATTGTGAATACTTATTCTGCTCAGCTCTAAATCACTCCAGTATAAACTGTAATTCATATTTTAATTCAGGTGGGAAATCAAATCGGGTACAGAAATTACTCAATAGATTTTTGCCAGGCAGCTCATCAAGAGAAAATAATCGGGTCATGGGAAACAAGGTACCAAAGCAGGATCAGATTGAGAGGAATGTCCCAATGGAATGTACTCCGGCTGTAGAGGAGGGAGAACAAAGCCAGACCAGAAACAGTGGCGACAGCGACACTAATCAAGACACTGCAACTGGAATTAGTAAGGTGACTGCTTGTCAGCACGGAAATGCATTAAACATGGAATTGTCAAGTCCCCAGCACGGAAATGTTGGTTCAAGCCTCAGCAAGACACTTAACAACACATTGCTCTGCGACTACACTGGTGCCAAGCTGCATGGGTCCTAGTGCCCTTCCCTTGGACAACATCAGTGGCGTGGAGAGGGGAGACTTGCAGCTTGGGCAACTGCTGGTCTCCCATACAAACCTGCCCAGGCCTGCGCCCAGGAAAAAACTTTCCAAGGCGCAAATCCATGGTCTCACGAGACTAACGGATTTCTATGATATGATCGCAGAATGAGGGAGGGAGGAAGGAGAATGTAAGGCCTTGTCGGACTGTTGGCAGAGGAGACTTTATCATGTGAATGGGGTGCAAAAGGTGCAGTGGTTCATCCATTACCCCTCTACCGGAAATGCACTACCTGCTCTGAGGGCTTCCAGGATGTGTATTTGAGGAAATTCCGCTGTCCAGATGAAGAAAGTGTTTTCGCGATGTGAATTAAGGAAATGTAGACAACCAATGGAGAGAGTATCTCTGGGAAGCGAGTATCAGTGACAGACCCAGAATTACATTGCCCATCCTAAATTGATCTGGGTGAGTGCTGGGGTGGGAGAATTGTTTTCTGGTAATTTTGTCCTTTGGTAAATTAATGCCCAAAGCATGGTTGAGTTGGTTTTAAGGCCCGTGTTGGAGATTGTGACAAAATCTGTTTTCGTAGCTGAAGGCAGGTGAACGCTGAGATTGCAGACATGATGGATTTGCTGGGTGATGTGAGAGCAAGAGAGATGACGGATTTTTGAGTTACTGTCTGCTTTCTCCTTTTTATATTCACAAATCCAGAGTTTACAATCTCTGACCTCCTGACGCGGTGGGATGACAATAGACTGTACCAAATGGCAGAGTTCTACAGGGACAGACTGAAACAAGCAATTGAAGAAATGGTTGAAAGACTCAGTTGGACGTTGACAAAGGAAGGACATTTTAGTAGAGAAGAAAACAAGGTGAGTGCATTTAGTGTATTGTCACAGAGCTGCTGGTATCTGAAGGAATAGTTATCAAAATTCATCTACACTTTCTCAGAGTTGGCTGTGCATTAGCATTGTTGAACAGACATTCAGTTTAAAATTAATTTTGCATCTTCTCAGGACTTCCCATCAAATTCACTTGAACTCATTAATCCAGGATGAATATTAAGCTAACAGATTGTAAATCGGACCACTGGCGTCACTACAGTCACTGTGAGAGGGAAAACCTGCTAGCCACACCTGTTCCGGTCTCTATCTGAATTCCCAAACAATGAGTGACTGAGCTTTCATTGTCATAGAAAAGTACAGAACAGAAACAGGACTTTCAGCCCAACTACATGCTGAAATATTTACGCTGCCTTCTTCCACTGACCTACACCCAGGCAATAGCCCTCTATTACTCTACCAGTGTTAATCCGGGTCTTCATCCAGACCGCGAACTCTGGGTCTTGCAGCCGCCGCTCCTGTCAGCCTTAAGCCATATAGGATCATCTTGTCTTAAGAAGGTGCACCTGTTGCCTATCAGCTGGCAGGTGGATATAAGGGACTCTCGGACCAAGTCTAGTTGGGGGGGGGAGGTTGTCCTGCTCTGAATCTGGTTGTCTTGTACGAGCTGGTTTGCCATGTTCTGAGATGTTTCATCCGATTGTCTCTGTTTGTTCCGGTCGTCCTGGCTTGGAGGGTCCATGGCTTCATCCTCAGGTTCTGTGAGTCAGCCTTGGAGTCACCCCGGACCAAGTTCCCTTCCGATCCCTTGCCTCTGTCGGGTTGCAGGCCGGACTGCAGTTGCCCGATGGGGGGACTCTGTCCCCTTCCTACCCCTCACCTCTGATGGGTGGTGCCCACTACCTGTCCAGGTGTCCCGCGTCATGCCCGGGCCTCCGTGTTCCCGTCTGGGAGGCGGCCCTGCCCAGGAGTATGCAGCCCACCCTGAGGTCTCTGCCCCTTCCTACCCCATGCTCCCTACGGGTGGTGTTTGCACCTGCCCAGGTGTTCTGCGTCTTGCCCGGGCCTCCGAGTTCCTGCCTGGGAGGTGGCCCTGTCCAGGAGTTATGCAGCCGCCTCAGGGGCTCTCTTGCCTAGCCACGGACTCCGAGACCCAGCCTAGCCACGGACTCCAGGATCCAGCCTAGCCATGAACTCTCTCTGAACCCCAGGATTACCTAGCAGGCCCCGTCTCTTTCGCACGCCCTGGTCTCCCCATCTGGATCTATCCTTTAGTTATTCCTGTCCTGCCCCTAGTAGTTCAGTGCCTGCTTCCTGCACTTGGGTCCACCCTCCTGCCCCCCTGTGACAGAACGACCCCTCCAGCATGGACCCAGCAAGACAGACACTGGAGTCTATTTCCCGTCACCCTGGAGTTCTCTCTGTTCTGTACGTTCCCCCCCCACCCACACGTAACTTCTCTAGCCCTAAAGACCTTCCTTGGTCACCTGGAGGCTCCCTTTGAAGTGGGGGTGGGTGCGTGGGGGTACTGTTATGGTCCAGTCCGGAGCCCGCATTGCGGGTCTTCATCCGGTCCACAGACTCCGGACTCCGGGTTTTGCAGCCTTCCCTCCTGTCACCCTTAAACCAAACAGAATCATCATGGCTTAAGAAGGTGCACCTGTTGCCTACCAGCTGGCAGTTGGATACAACGGACTCTGGGACTGAGCCTAGTTGGGGGGGGGGGGGGGGGGGTTCTTCCTGCTCTGAACCTGTTTTATCCTGTTTGCTGGTTGTCTTGTACGAGCTGGTTTGCCATGTTCTGAGGTGTTTCGTCTGATTGTCTCCGTTTGTTCCGGTCGTCCCGGCTTGGACGGCCCATGGCTTCATCCTCAAGTTCTGTGAGTCAGCCTCGCAGTCACCCCGGACCAAGTTCCCTTCCGATCCCTTGCCTCTGTCGGGTAGCAGGCCGGACTGCCGTTGCCCGGCGGGGGAACTCTGTTCCCTTCCTACCCCTCACCTCTGATGTCTCGTTCGCACGCCCTGGTCTCCCCATCCGGTTCTTTTCTTTAGTTATTCCTGTCCTGCCCCTAGTACTTCAGTGCCTATGTCCTGCACTTGGGTCCAGCCTCCTGTCCCCTTGTAACAACCAGTCATGTAGCTATCCAAACATCTCTTAACTATTGAAATCAAGCATCTGTCCTTCCACTGCTTGTGGTGGTAGTGATTCCACACTCTCATGACCTGAGTGAGGAAGCTCACCGCATGTTTCCCATGAACTTTTCATCTTTCACCCTTCACCAATGACCTCTTGTAGTACCAGCACCTGATCTCAATGGAAAAAAGCCTGCTTGCATTTACCCTATTTATAACACTCATAATTGTGTTCCCCTCTATTAAATTTCCCCTCAATGTCCTATGTTCCAGTAATAAAGTCCTATCCTATTCAATCTTTCCTTATTACTCATGTCCTCCAGTCCCTGCAACATCCCTGTTAAATTTGCTCTGTATTGTTTCAACTGTCTGCTTCCTCAAAGTTTCCTGTTCCTGCACATAGCTTCATATTGCCTCCAAAATTGGCCACAAAGCCTTCAATTCTGTTTGTAAGGTCATTGCCAGATAATGCGGAACAAAATGGTCTTATAACCCACACACGCAGAACACTACTAGTTACTGGCATCCAACATCTGAAGGCCCTTTTTGCTCCCACACCTTATCTCCTGCCAGTCAGCCAAAAGTCTATCTATTGGAAAAACATGTATCCTTTCTCCATGCTACTATGCTTCTTGTCATACCATGTGATCTTATCGTGATAAGCTGCCTCATGCGTGGCACCTTGTCAAAGGTTCTCTGAAAGTTCAAGTAAACAAAATTCCTTGTTAGCTATGCTTACTCATCTTCCCTTTAGAATAATTATTCATCCCTTGTGATTATTTATCCTGCACCTTCCAAATCTCTCCCAGGAACTCCAGCCATTCCTGCTGTGCTGTCATGCCAGCTGATGTCATCTTTGGCCAGCTCCTCTCTCATGCCTTTGTAATTTCATTTATTCACAGTAATACTGAAACATTTAAGTTCACCTTCTCCCTCTCGAATTGCAGGGCAGGTTCTATCATATTATAATCACTGACTCTTAAGGGTTCCTTTACCTTCTGCTCACTAATGAAATTTGGTTCAATCCGCAACACAGAATACGGATCCGGCTTCCACATACTGGCCTCAACGACAAGCTGCTCCAAAAAGCATCGCTTATGCATTCTACAAATCCCCTGTCTTGGGATTCAGCAGCAAGCTGATTTTCCAAAGGTGCTTGCATACTGAAATTCCCCATGGCCACTTTAACCCTGCCCCATTTACTTGCTTTTTTTCCAATCTCCACACCCTGGCTCCTGTTTGGAGGCCTGTATATAAGTTCCATCAGGGTCACTTTATAATTCAGGTGTCTTAACTCTACGTCATACAGTCTTTCTAGGGATCATTTTTTTTAACTAACAGAGTTGACCCAAAGTTACTTGCCAATCCTTTCGATACAATCAAAAGGTGTTATGGCTAACATAAGAAGGCACACTTTTAATGTGCTTGGAAGTAGGCAGGTACAAAGGAGTTTTTTTTTAAGCAGAGTTGTGAGTGCGTGGCGATAGTGGTGGAGGCGGATAGGAGAGGGCCGTTCAAGAGACCCCTGGATAGGTGCATGGAACTTGGAAAAATAGAGGGCTATGGGTACCCTAGGAAAATTGTAAGGTAAGGACATGTTCAGCAGAGCTTTGTGGGCCGAACTTCCTGTATCGAGCTGCAGGCGTTCCACGTTTCTATGCTTCTAATGTGTATCATTGGATGTAATCATCCAAACATGATTTTCTTTCAGCCATGGTTCAGTGAATGCCCGCTGTCCAATTTTTAACACTCTTGTTTTCCTAACTCTCTTGCTCTCCACTGCCTTCTGTTCTTGTCACATTCTCTGTCGTGTTGCTCATAGATAGATCAAGGAAATTAATTACGTTGCATCGACTGCAGAGAGTCAGTAAAGGCTTATTCTTGCTCAGCATGATTCTTGAGGATGAGGCAGCAGCCCAATGACTGAACCTGTTCTGAAGCTACCGGAACAATGAACACATATTTTCCTCCAGTTTCTCCATGTTTTTCTGCCTGCTACACAATAAATTTATTATTTCACTTTTGTAGAAAGTCACTGAACTGACCGAGAAGGGAAACCGGACAGAGAGTTCCAGTCTCTTCCTCAGTTTGGTGATGGGCAAAGGCTCCCAGGCCCGGAGAGCGATGTGGGAATCCTTTGTGCAAATGAGGACTGTGTTACCGAAGCTGGACAAAATACTAAAGGAAATAGAGGAGTTTGGTAAGTTAAAGCTACGCACTGAACAGAAAGTCACATTGAAATTCACAATGTTAATTTTATTTGCTCTGTTTTCATGTAAGCGTTTGATTTAAACAGGCCCAGTTCCAGATGAATACCTGAATATTGCCCGAGGGGTATCTGACGTACCCACTCAACTGAAAGGTGAGTGATGAAATGCACAGTTCAAACCACACCTCAAATATTAGACTGTGGCTTGGCAGAACCTGGGAATCGAAATTAATCATAATCAGTTTTAATATCACTGGCATATGTTGTTATATTTGTTAACTTAACTGAGCAGTGCAATGCAAGACTTGATAATATAGAAAAAATGAATTACAGTTTATATATTAAAATAGTGCATCAACAGAAATCGTATAAAAAGTCAGGAAGTGTCCATGGATTCAATGTCCGTTTAGAAATCAGATGACAGACGGCAAGATGCTGTTCCTAAATCACTGTGTGTATACCTGACTACCTTCAGACTTCTGTACATCCTTCCTGATGGGAGCAATAAGAAGCTGGAATGTTCTGGGTGATGGAGATCCTTCATAATGGGTGTCACCTTTCTGAGGAACCGCTCCTTGAAGATATCTTGGATACTGCGATGGCTTGTACCCATGATGGAGCTGACACAAGCCTGGTTTATGCTTCTAGGTCAATTCTATGGCATAGAGACGGCATAGCTGCGTACCCTACACCGTAGCCTACGCCGCAGCTTGACGCAAACCTCTCCAAAATGTAACTCTGCGTCACGGCCATACAGACCACGACAACTGTGATTGGTCCACTTGTTAGCATCGCATTTCCTTCTGTGCATTTTTGGCTGCTTCTTCTCCGCCATTTTCGAATTGAGATAGAGGAAAAAAGAACGTGAGTTGGAAAATGGACCAAATTGAGGAGATTTGGTCCAATTCAATTCATTCAATGGTTGAACAGACCATCTCCTCCTACATCTTCTCTCTGTTCCAATAAAAGCAACTCCTTTTCAACATTTATTAGCTCCAACTCCAACATGATGCGCTCAGTTTAAAGTCGCCGCTGTTTGAAGTACACAAAGAAACTCAATACAGTGGCATAGAAACCCATCGCCGACTAGTGTCTTGGCGGTGAATTGCAGAGCAGACACACCAACGCTCAAGTACAAATGCTCACAACAGCATCTTGTGTAGGTTACGGTGTTGGGTCTACACAGAAGCATAAACCAGGCTTAATTTTACAATACTGTAGCTTCTTTCAATCCTGCGCAGTAGCCCACCCCACTCCCATACCATTTCATGATTTAGCCTGTTGGAATATTCTGCTCTGTGCATCTGTAGATGGCTTTGCATGTTTGAGGTTACAAACCAAATTTCCTCAAACTCCAAAATGAAATATAGCCAGTATCTTGCCTCCTTTATAGTTGCATCTATATGTTGGGACCAGGTTAGATCCTAACAGAAATTGACACCTAGGAACTTTAAATTGCTTACTCTCTCTACTTCTGATACCTCTATGAGGATTAATTCATGTTCCCACATCTTACCTTTTTCTGGTCCATAATCAATTCTTTGGTTTTAACCATAAATCATTCACTGATCTCTGGATTCAACTTACAGCTCAGATAATCTCTCATTCAACCCTGAATATGCTTCAATGTATTTTTACACAAATCCAGCTGTTGGTTCTGTAGAGGCCTTCATTCCTCATCCTAATACCAAGACACTCCAGACAACACACTCCTGACATTGTGTCTTCCACAGTGAAGACCGAAAAAAAAACACTTACGGAGTTCATCAGCCATTTCATTTCCCCCGTTACTACAGCATTATTTTTCAGTGATCGGATATTTTCCCTCTTCTTTTGCTCTTTAAATATCTGGTTAAAAAAAATCGGTATCCTCTGTGATATTATTGACCATAGCCTTTACGTTCATATGTATATCCAGGATTATCTTTAACAGTTGACTCAATCACCATCTAGGCACCCACCACTCTGAAATAAAAATTAAATACTCACGTGTTCTTTGAATGTATCCTGTTTCTACTTAACCAAATACTATCTGGTATTAGACACTTCAGTCTTTGGTAAGAAATACTGGTTTTCTGCTCTACCTTTTCCTCTCTCTACTAGTTCTCTCCTCAACCTCCAGAGTAAAGAAAGCAAATTTTGTAAACTTCTCCTTGTAACACTTGCCCTCCAATCCAGGCAACATCTTGGTGAACCTGTTCTGCACCCTGTCCAATCCTTCATAGCGTTGGCCGATCAGAAGTGAAAGCAATACTCCAGATGCAATCCAAGATCATTAGACCTAGAAGCAAAATTAGGCCATTTGGCCCATGGAATTTGCTCCGCAATTCCTCTCAACCCCATTGTTCTGTCTTATCCCTGTAACTTATGTTCCTGCTGGACTTAGTCCTTAAATTGCTGGAGAACAGTGCAGAAAGAACAGGTGCTGTTTTCTCCTGCTAGGGATTAGTTTTTATTTCCAAGTGCTCCTGCCACGTTTTGTCACCCTGCAACCTTATTTTTCAATCGCTTTGAATTATGGAGGACAGTATGTTTATAAGTGTCTCTCTCCAGCAGACTTCATCATCATCATCATGACTCCAGTATTTCTACTATTCTTGAATGTTTCCTAAATGTACACATGATTTTTTTTTTTTGTGTTATATCGCTCAGCAGCAGTGAACCATCTGATTGGCCTATCAGAGTTCTCTTTGAGATCTAGTTGACCTGATCAGCATTTATGATCTGGCTATTGTTCTCGATTGCACTTAATAAAAAAAATCTTAATGCCTTTACTAATCTGCAAACTAGCCCCAATGACTTGTCCTCCACTGCGGTCTATGGCAATAATTTCACAATTCACCACTCGCTGGTGAAATAAATTTTTCTTTGCCTCTGTTCAAAGGGGACATACTTCTATTCTGAGGCTGTGCTCTCTGTTTCCTCTCCTACAGGAAACATCTTCTCTACGTACACTATATATCGACCTTTCAATATTTGATAGCATTCAATGGAACATCCCTTTTTCTTCCAAACTGCAGCAGTAGAATGCTCCTCATACATTAACATTTTCATTCCCAGGATCATTCTCTTGAAGTACCTCTCCAATGCTAGCACATCTATTCTTACAAATTGAGCACAAACCTGCACAAAGTACTCCCAATATGGTCTTCCCAATGCCTGATAAAGCCTCAGCATTACACCTGTGCTATTCTATCGAAACAAATGCTAAAATTGCAAATGCTTTACTTACTACTGACTCAATCTGCAAATCAACATTTAGGAAATCCTTCGGGGGGGGGGGGGCATATAGTCATGTTTCATTTCTGAATTTGGTTCCCATTTAGAAAATAGTATTCCCCTTTATTCCTTTTACCCAAAAGAACAACCATACACTTTCCAACGCTGTATTGAATCATCCACTTCTCTGGCTATTCTTCAAATTTGCCTAAGTAATTTTACAGACTAATCTGCAAACTTGTCCACAAAGGCTTTACTTTAGAGGGCGAGTTCGAGCATAAAATGAATTTTGTAACATCTGCAGCATCACTTCCCAGCTCAGATCTGAACTAATAAAGGCAAGCAAGTAACATAACCTTCCTTACCACCCTATCAGTTCTTGAATCCATTTTCGGGCAACTATGAGGTTGAACCCCAAGATCTCTCTGCTCGTTAACATTTAGCAATGCACTGTCTGTTTACTTTTGAAGTTGCAGCACTTAATCTTTAGCTGGATTAAACATCAGATGTCTTTGTTACACCTATGTTTCCAACCAATCAATATTCCTCTATTTCCTTTGCTGGTCTTTTCCACTCTACCACCATTCTTTGTATCATCTACAAACTTACTGACCTTCCCATCTATATTTCATTTCGGGTCACTTATAAAACAAAATGTTTGTGTATATATTTTAAAAAATTACAACATGGAAACAGGCCATCTCGGCCCTTCTAGTCCGTGCTGAATGCTTACTCTCACCTCGTCCCAATTTACCACCCCATCATCCAGATCATTGATGTATATGACAAACAACATTGGACCCAATACAGATCCCTGAGGTACACCACTAGTCACCGGCCTCTAACCTGACAAACAGTTATCCACCACTACTCTCTGGCATCTCCCATCCAGCCACTGTTGAATCCATTTTACTACTTCAATATTAATACCTAACGATTGAACCTTCCTAACTAACCTTCCGTGCGGGACCTTGTCAAAGGCCTTACTGACGTCCATATAGACAACATCCACTGCTTTACCCTCGACATCTATCCCCATAACCTCTTCAGATTTGTCAAAAATGACCTTCCATACACAAATCCATGTTGACTGTTCCTAATCAGACCCTGTCTAGCCAGTTAATTATATATACCATCTCTAAGAATACTTTCCATTAATTTGCCCACCACTAACTTCAAACTGACAAGTCCATAATTGTTAGGTTTACTCTTAGAACCCTTTTTAAACAATGGATCCACATGAGCAATACGCCAATCCTCTGGCACCATCCCCGTTTCTAATGACTTTTGAAATATTTCTGTCAAAGCCCCTACTATTTCAACACCAACTTCCCTCAAGGTCCTAGGAAATATCTTGACAGAATCCGGAAATTAATCCACCTTTATATTCCTTAAAAGCTCCAGTACTTCCTCCTCATTAATCGGCATAGTTTCCATAATCTTACACATGTTACGTGTTTCCCTTACCTTACACAATTCAATATCCTTTTCCTTAATGAAAACCGAAGAAATCACCCCCATCTCTTTTGGCTCCACACATAGCTGTCCACTCTGATTCTCAAAGGGACCAATTTTATCCCCCACTACCCTTTTGCTATTAATATAACTGTAGAAACCCTTTCGATTTATTTTTACCTTACTTGCCAAAGCAACCTCGTATCTTCTATTAGCTTTTCTAATTTCTTTCTTCAGATTCTTTTTACATTTTTATATTCCTCAAGAACCTCATTTACTCCACTCTCCCTATATTTATTATAGATCGCCACTTTTTCTGAACTAAGTTTCCAATATCCCTTTAAAACCATGGCTCTCTCAAACTTTTAACCTTTCCTTTCAACCTAACAGGAACATAAAGATTCTGTACCCTCAGAATTTCACCTTTAAATGACCTACATTTCTCTATTATATCCTTCCCATAAAACAAATTGTCCCAATCCACTCCTTCTAAATTCTTTCGCATCTCCTCAAGTTAGCATTTCTCCAATCAAAAATCTCAACCCTGGGCACAGTTCTATCCCTCTCCATAATTATATTGAAACTAATGGTATTGTGATCACTGGACCCAAAGTGCTCTCAACACGTACCTCCGTCACCTGACCTATTTCATTCCCTAACAGAAGATCCAAAACTTCCCCTTCTCTAGTGGGTACCTCTATGTGTTGCTGCCAAAAACTATCCTGCACACATTTTACAAACTCCAACACACCCATCCCTTTTACAGTATGGGCTTCCCACTTCATGTGTGGAAAATTAAAATCTCCCACAATCACAACCCTATGCTTACTACACATATCTGCTATCTCCTTGCAAATTTGCTCCTCCAATTCTCGCTCCCTATTAGGTGGTCTATAATACACCCCTATAAGTGTTACTACTCCCTTCCCATTCCTCAATTCCACCCTTATAGTCTCCCTGGATGAGCCCTCTAAGCTATCCTGCCAGAGCACCGGTGTAATATTTTCTCTGACAAGCAACACAACACCTCCCCCTCTTGTCCCTCCGATTCTATCACACCTGAAGCAATGAAATCCAGGAATACTTAGTTGCCAATCACACCAATCCTGCAACCATGTTTCACTAATAGCTACGACATCATATTTCCAGGTATTAATCTATGTTCTAAGCTCATCCACCTTTTGTACAATGCTCCTAGCATCACCCTGTACACATCAGACTTCCAATATAACTCGGAGTTCTGCCATGTGCAGAAGTTCGCTGATGACACGGCCATAGTGGGGTGTGTCAGGAATGGACAGGAGGAGGAGTATAGGAAACTGATACAGGACTTTGTGATATGGTGCAACTCAAACTACCTGCGTCTCAATATCACCAAGACCAAGGAGATGGTGGTGGACTTTAGGAGATCTAGGCCTCATATGGAGCCAGTGATCATTAATGGAGAATGTGTGGAGCAGGTTAAGACCTACAAGTATCTGGGAGTACAGTTAGACGAGAAGCTAGACTGGACTGCCAACACAGATGCCTTGTGCAGGAATGCACAGAGTCGACTGTACTTCCTTAGAAGGTTGGTGTCATTCAATGTCTGTAGTGAGATGCTGAAGATGTTCTATAGGTCAGTTGTGGAGAGAGCGCCCTCTTCTTTGTGGTGGCGTGTTGGGGAGGAAGCATTAAGAAGAGGGACGCCTCACGTCTTAATAAGCTGGTAAGGAAGGCGGGCTCTGTCGTGGGCAAAGTACTGGAGAGTTTAACATCGGTAGCTGAGCGAAGGGCGCTGAGTAGGCTACGGTCAATTATGGAAAACTCTGAACATCCTCTACATAGCACCATCCAGAGACAGAGAAGCAGTTTCAGCGACAGGTTACTATCGATGCAATGCTCCTCAGACAGGATGAAGAGGTCAATACTCCCCAATGCCATTAGGCTTTACAATTCAACCGCCAGGACTTAAGAACTTTTTAAAAGCTATTATTAATGCTTTTTGAGATAGTGATTTAGATGCATATCATATTTTTTACTGAGTTAAGTATTGTATGTTATTAGTTTTGCTACAACAAGTGTATGGGACATTGGAAAAAAAGTTGAATTTCCCCATGGGGATGAATAAAGTATCTATCTATCTATCTATCGATCTATTTAAGAAATTCTCCACCTCTTCTTCTCTGTTTATCTCTAACAGTACAAAGAACTTTACTGTCTTCTTTTTCTACCTTCTCCCATACATCTGTTCCTATACTCTGGTTCCCCTTCCCCCCTCGTAAAATTTTAAATCCACTGGAGCCTCTCTAGAAAACCTACCTGCAAGACTATTTCTCCGCCTCCAGTTCAGATGTAAACCGTCCCACCGGAACAGCTCCCATCTTCCCCGGAAAACTGCCCAATTATCTATAAATCTGAAGGCCTCCCTCCTGCACCATGTCTTCACCCATGTGTTAATCTGCACTATCTTACTATTTCTAAACCCACCTGCATGTGGCATGTGGCACTGAGATTGCTATCCTGGAGTTCCTGTCCTTTAACTTGGCACCTAGCTCCCTAAATTCACCCTTCAGGACCTCCTCACTCTTCCTACTCACAACATTGGTCCCTACATGGACCACGATATCCGGCTGCTCACCCTCCCTCTTGAGAGTACTGAGAACTCTATCCAAGATATCGCGGAATCTGGCACAAGGGAGGCAACAGACCATCCGGGATTCTCGATCTCTCCCACAGAACCTCCTATCTGTCCCCCTAACTATCAAATCCCCTAACACTACTTCTCTCTTCTTTTCCCTCCTTCCTTTCTGAGCTGAGGGTCCAGTCTCGGTGCCAGAGACGCAACCACTGCAACTTGTCCCTGGTAAGTCGTCCCCACCAACAGTATCCAAAACGGTTTACTTATTTGTAACCCCTGGGTCACCTCAGGCATCGCTCAAACTCGTTCTAGTCTAGGGGGAGCAGCCTTCGGCCCCGCCAAACTGGGTAATCAGCTGGTGTGGATGCTGTGTGATGTCCCCGCCTCACCCAAAAAACACACAGTACACCTTATGCGATTAAATGAGTACAATTTATAAAGATTACTATAACTAAGCGATTACTAACGATACAGTATATATGAATAAGAGGAAAAAAAGAGAAAAGGCGCCAAACTTATCAAAGTCCAAACCACTTCGTGCACAATCGTTGGAGCTCAATTACTGAAGTCTTCTGGCCACCATTCGATTCCCTCCAAACTCCTCGACCGCCTCCTGGGACCCCCACGGTGTTCGACCAGACGCTCCACACTCCTCTGTCTCCGTCTCCTCTCATCACCGAAAAGCTTGGGCCGGGGACCCCCCGCTCGGGGTCCATTCCGTCGCCCGGCTTCCAGCACTCCGTCCTCTCTCTCTCACTCCATCGCACCGACTCCCCAAAACCCCCACCAACAATCAGTTTATAGTCCCAAACAAGCTTCCAGCACTTATCATAACAAAGAACCTAGCATTCCTACTATTAATACAGGCGCCAGCATTCCTACTTGTAACAAAACAACGATGCCATTTTGATTACATACACAGTAACAAAGAAAAAGAAAAAAACCCCGTTACACTCTCCCCCCACCAAATAAAAGTCATGTCCTCATGACTATTAGATAACTCGTCACCTTTCCTGCTAACACACCGTAACCCAAGCACAAGCAGTGACATCTTCTCCCCACACAGTAAACCTCACGCCCTGTTCCTTAGGCGCTATATAGGCCAACTATCTGGGCGTTCCCAAACCCTTCTGAGACCTCCGTACCCCCCTCACCTAAACCCTTAGGCTAGGACACAGCTGAGGATACCTTGGGTCCACTACCAACTCCTCTTTCAACCTCTCACTCATGCCCCACACTGCACACAGCTAACCCTCCCCACTACACCTGACTCAGTGGAAGAAGGGCCAAAGGTCTCTTCCTCAATCGAGGGAAAGTCAGCAAAAGGCAGCATGTACCACACATCCAGCACATCAGCCTTTGAATCCGTATTCTTCCTCATTTCTTCGATCGGTAGCTGCTGTTTGATCTTCTCCAAACGGAAACACGTGGCCTGCACTGCTCCTGCAGTCTCTTCAGCCTCCTGCAATTGAGATTATCATCTTCTCTGGCCCCTGGCTCAGCAGTTCTGACTCCTGCATCCCGACCATCTCAATCTGGAATGCAGTTACTCCAACAGCTTCTTCCACCCCGACCTGAAAAGCAGCAGTTAAAGATTGGTCACCCTCCAGTTCAGTATTCACTGCACTTCTCTCCAGCTTTTTTTCTCCTCATGACTTCTTCCAGATCAACCTTCAGGTTTGGCACTTCATTTGAACTGTCGATGGTCATCTTCAGGTTCCCTTCAAGCTACCGCTTCCCCCTTCCGAGATTTGTCCGCAATTTCTTCACCTCCGCAAACTCCCTTCTCCAGGCTCTCAGTTTGCTGTGGCCCTTAGTCAAACAACTTTCTTCGTTCTCTCCAACTTGTACATCTTTCAAATGGGTCCAGATCACTCTCTCCGGTCTCTCAGTCTTCATTTCAAACTTGATTCCGTAGAGACAACTCTGGCACGTGTCCAGAAAACACTTTAACTCTGTAGTTCTCAGCCGCTCCTGCAACGACCTCACTTCATATTCTCCTGAGGCAAATCCAAATACCAGGAGATCATCCGCATTCGTCAAAATTCCAAATGCCTCCACACCCCCATGATCTTCCACATGCCCTGCAGGAAGGTTGCAAGGGCTCCGGAGATACCCTGTGGTATCTTTTCGGACCGGAAAGACTCCTAGGAAACTTTTAACCACCGTCTTCTCCTTGGCGGCCTCACTCATCGGGATCTGGCAACATCCACTCCTCAGATCCAGCACCTTAAACCTCTTCGCACCACTCAGATAGGCCATCACCTCTACGGCCCAATATAATCCACACACACGCTGCCTACGTCTGCCACTCTGTAGGGGCCAGTCGCCGCAACCTCTGCCTCACCGAGGTGTCTTCAGCAGTCAACTCCCCTCCCTGGTGGTATTTCGCAGCGTCCACTAAGAGGGTCTCACCCTCAGATACTCCTCCAGGCCATACCACCACCGGCTCTTGTTTGAATTCGGTATTGGCCCAATGCTGCTACACACGTCCGCACAAGCAGCTCGAAACTCTGGGTGCATCGATAATGCCTCCAAACAGCTCTCACCCGCCTCCTCCGGGCAGGCCCCCAAGCGCACCAACAGGATATTGGTTCTCTCCATAACCGAAACGCTGCCCGTCTCAACAGTGTCCGGACACATCAGCATTAACGATTCACGAACCTCAGTCACCTCCACATTTGCCTCTAAGAACTCCATTTTCACTGACCAACAACCGTCGTCTTTATAATCACCGGCACTGGTACCCCAAATCTCCAGTGCCGTCAATGTCATCAAGGGTAAAGGCTTCCAAAAGCGGTTATAAAACAAACTGTACAGCAACTTAACCGGTGCCCCGGTGCCGAGGATGGCTTTAACTTGACTTCCATCCATCCGTAACAACACCTGAGTGCGTGGTCTCTCTAAGCCTTCAGGAATAGGGTCTGTTCCTTGCGGGAGTTCCTTGGTACATTGCTGGGAATGTGCTCCCCCAGAGACCCCAAGCCGTTCCCCCACTGGGCCTCCTCTAAGTTTCCCGACATCTCTCGGATCAACAGAACAACTGATCCCCTTGACAGATCCCCGTCTCCGCAAGCAATTTATCTGCCCTCCTAACCAAAAGGGATACCCTAAAAACTTCCCACCAATCTCCTGCCACGGATATGATAAGCCCCCCAGCTGCGGCATTTGACTTCCAGTCGAACCACACGCATTTTCCCACACTTTCCCAGAACTGGCAGCTGTCACTTCGAGATAATTGCGCCCGACAGTTCTAACAATGCTACCAGCCCGCCTACTCAAACTTTCAACCAATCCCTGTCGCTTTCCCTCAGCCAAGCACTGCCACTCACCCAACAACTGAGAGGTCTGCTCCGCCCACATCTCCGCCCCTTTAGGGCTGGACATTATTCCAACAACCGGGCGGAGCCCACCACCATAGCTGAAAAATCCCAACCTGTCACTCCTCACTCTCCAAACAGTACGGACACCCCATGGTACCACCACCATTTCGTCAGCGCTAGTCGGAACTCGAACAACGACCTCCGGGCTACCAACAGCAGCCACCCCACCCAACACACATGCAGAGATAACCGGCAATCGCACACCCACAAAGGCACACCAGCTCTTCGCCGCAGACACAATTCAAAGAGGGCGATCACACAGCTTCCACAGAAATCAATCCCGGACGATCGCACCCACAATGTAACCCCTGGGTCACCTCAGGCATCGCTCAAACTCGTTCTAGTCTAGGGGGAGCAGCCTTCGGCCCCGCCAAACTGGGTAATCAGCTGGTGTGGATGCTGTGTGATGTCCCCGCCTCGCCCAAAAAACACACAGTACACCTTATGCGATTAAATGAGTACAATTTATAAAGATTACTATAACTAAGCGATTACTAACGATAGAGTATATATGAATAAGAGGAAAAAAAGAGAAAAGGCGCCAAACTTATCAAAGTCCAAACCACTTCGTGCACAATCGTTGGAGCTCAATTACTGAAGTCTTCTGGCCACCATTCGATTCCCTCCGAACTCCTCGACCGCCTCCTGGGACTCCCACGGTGGTCGACCAGACGCTCCACACTCCTCTGTCTCCGTCTCCTCTCATCACCGAAAAGCTTGGGCCGGGGACCCCCCGCTCGGGGTCCATTCCGTCGCCCAGCTTCCAGCACCCCGTCCTCTCTCTCTCACTCCATCGCACCGACTCCCCAAAACCCCCACCAACAATCAGTTTATAGTCCCAAACAAGCTTCCAGCACTTATCATAACAAAGAACCTAGCATTCCTACTATTAATACAGGCGCCAGCATTCCTACTTGTAACAAAACAACGACGCCATTTTGATTACATACACAGTAACAAAGAAAAAGAAAAAAACCCCGTTACATATTGTTGATGGGAACGGCCACAGGGGTGCTCTGCTCTTCCTGTCTATTCCCATTCCCTCTCCTGACAGTCACCCAACTACCTGTCTCCTGACTCCTCGAGCTGAGTATCTCCCTGAAACTCCTGTCTATTTCTGTCTCTGCCTCCCGAATGATTCGAAGTTCATCCAGCTCCAGCTCCAGTTCCCTAACACGGTTTGTCAGGAGCTTTTGCAGGTGTAGTCATCAGGGGCAGCTGTGCTCGCCCTGACTTCCCACATACTGCAAACGGAGCACTCAGCTGCCCTAACTGCTGCCTCCATTACCTACCAAGCTAATTAGATTAATTAAATGAGTTCACCTGGCCTTACCTCACCTGGAGTGAAGCTCGTATTCAGCCTCTGCTCGCTTCGTAAATTTCCCCGCTGAGCTCAGAGGTCGACTTTCATGCGCTTGCGCAGTTATTTCCCGTTCAAAGCTCGCCTCTGCCTGTTCTCACCGAAGCCTGATTGAGCCAAAGCCGTACCACTGTGCCTCCGTCCACTCCGACGATGGCCGCTGTATATGGCGGTCTCTCTTTTTAAACCTTTGGTGCGCTACATCATATGCCTACGCAGTCTAACCTCTTTGCCCCAATTAGTTAAGAAAAACAGCTTCTCTCTGAGCTTTTACCTCTTCCATCTCTGTCTCTTGCTGCGATTCAAATGTATATATGTATAAAATGTGTGTGTGTGTGTATCTATCTCTCTCTCTATACACACACACACACACACACACACACACACACACACACACACACACACACACACACACACACACACACACACACACACACACACACACACACACACATCATAATATGTATATATCAGGCAGATCCCTGTGTGGATCCTTAAAGAACTCTAGCCAGAATAAGACTCATTACCATCTGTCTTCTCTGGGGAAGACAATTATGTATCCTAAGTGCCAATTCACCACTATTCATAAGCATGTTAATTTCTGTATGAGGCTCCCATGTTGGATTTTGTCAAATGACCTCCTGAAGTTAGTAAGACACTACTTGTCCTGCACAAAGCCTTGCTGCTTTTCCGTCTTCCACCTCAAACATTTTCTCTTCTCCATCTCCCATTGCGCAGAAGATGCAAAGCCTGAATGTACGTGCCACCAGAATCTAGGACAGTGTTACAGTGTAAATACAGCATCTGTATTTATAATACTATTGAATGTTGACCCACTTTGTTAAGACGGTCTCACGATAAAAATAAATATTATACTAAGGTAAAACCTAAAGAAGAAATCACAAATCACCCATTAAAATATTGTCCTAATCAGCAAAAATACATAATGGCCTCCTTATTGTTGTTTGTTAATAAATAGGGTACTTGTAGTACACCAATGCTTCATCAGATGTAGGAATTTCACAAGTATTGTCTGTAACGCATCATTATGAAGTCCCTGTGGTGTAAAGACGTGACGGTTCTTCCCCAGTCATGCTCCGCCAACCTGGAACATCTCACAATCAAGCGTTGTCCATTTTATCTGCGGATGTTTGCAGCCATCATCTTGTTATCTCACATCAGGATCATGTCAACAGCACAATCTGATGTATTCCCCATCATCTTGGGTGATTTTAAATAACCAGCTTGTAAAAAAGAATCTTTAAACAATTGTCACCAACATATACCTGTGGAATCAAAGGAACCAAGACAGTGGAGCACAGTTATACTACTATCAAGAGCGCTTACTGTGCCATCCCACGCCCGCACTTTGGAAACATTGATCACCCAGTGGTACTTGTAATCCCTGAGTATAGGCAGAAAATGAAGACCACTGTAGTGGTAGTGAGAAACAAGAAGGTATGGACACTGGAAGCACAGGAGCGCTTACAGTTCTGCTTTGAGTACGTGGACAGGGCCGTATTCAAGGATTCACCTTCGGGTCTGGATGAGTGCAACACACTTGTCACCGATTTCATTAAAACCTGTGTGGATGACTGTGCCTACGAGACCATACCAAACATACCCAAATCAAAAGCCACGGATGATCCAGGAGATTCAAATCAGCCGAGGACTAGATCTGTGGCTTTCATGTCATGAAATCCGGGACTTTACAGGAAAGCCAGATACGACTTATGGAGGTTTATCTCAAGAGGAAAACAACAACTCAGATTGAAGCTGGAGGGGGAATTGGATGCACATCGGCTCTGGCAGGGTTTGCAGGCCAATGCTTCCAACAAACCGAAACCTAACGTAATTACTTACAGAACAGGGAGAATAGAACTACTGCTTTGAGAATCTCTGCAGCACCCATTGATCCTTGTGATCTGTCTTGCAGGCCGATGTCAGAAAGTCTTTCAAGAGGGTGAACCCTCGCAAGGCGACACGCCCTGAAGCTGTACCTGGTAGGGCTCTGGAAATATGCATGAACGAGCTGTTTGAAGACATTTTCAACCTCTCATTGCTGCAGACGTACATTCCCACCTGCTTCCAAAGGGCAACAATCATACCAGTGTCCGAGAAGAGCAAGGTGAGCCCCCTTAATGACTATCGTCCAGTAGCACTCACATCTACGGTGATGAAGACCTTTCAGAGATCAGTTATAACTTGAATTCATTTCTGTCTCAGCAAGGGCCTGGACCCACTGCAATTTGCCTGTCGCCAACATTGGTGTACATTGGATGTGATCTCATTGGCTCTTCACGAGGCCTTCGATCAGTTGGACAATACGAATATTAATGTCAACTGCAGTTTAACACCGTCATTCCGCAGGTATGATCAAACACTTCAAGACCTCCCACCACAAATGGATCCTCTACTTCCTAGCTGGAGAATCGCAGTCTGTACCGATTGGAAATAACATCTCCACTTTGTTGATAATCAAGTATAACACACCTCAAGGATCTGTGTTATCCCACTTATCTACTCTCTCTACTCCAAGGAATGTGAGACTTGGCACAGCTCAAATGCCATCCATGTTGTTGCTGACGACTCAACTATTGTTTTCAGAATGTCAGATGGTGACAAAAAGGCATATAGGAGTGAGATATTTCAGCCAGTTGAGTGGTGCCGCAGAAACAATTTTGTCTTACTTTTGTCAGTAAGCTCAAAGGATTGCTTGTGGGCTTCAGAGGGGTAAGACGAGGGAGCACACACCTGTCCTCATAGGGGGAGAGGAAGTGGAGTGCTTGAGCAATTTCAAGTTCCAGGGTGTCAACATTTCTGAGGATTGATACTAGGCCCAACACTTTCAAAGAAGATATAGCAGTGGTGATATTTCACGATGGGTTTCAGGAGATGTGATATGTCACATAATACATTAGCAAATGTCTAAATGTGTACCGTGGAGATCATTCGGACATTGTATCATCGTCTGTAACTGAGTCGAAAGTGGTGTGACACTGCAAAGGACCAAAATAAGCTGCTGAAATTTGTAAAGGCAGTTAACTCTCTCATGAGCACTTGCCTCCCTGGTATCCAAGACATCTTCAAGGAGTGATGCCAAAAAGAGGCGGCATCCAGCAATAAGGAACCCCATCACACAGGGCATGCCCGATTCTTATTGCTACCATCAGAGAGGAGGTACTCGCTCAATGATCAGGGACAGCAACAATACAACCAGTTGATGAATGTGAAACATACAAGTATTTTGGATAGCAACAAGCAAATAAGATAGATCATACTGCAATAAAGGGAAATCTTCCATCAGAATTTACTTCACGGCTCAAGCAAACTGCCAGAGCTCAATAGTCAAAATATAAGAAAGGCAATAAACACTTTTGCTGTACCTATAATGGCATATTCTTTTGTCATAATACCTTGGTCATTTACCAATCTGGAAATTTTTCCAGACAGAGTAAAAGAATTGAAATGACAAGTTTTAGAAAACACTATGGACACTCGGACGCATTGAATGGTTAAGTAAAAGCCTATAGCTTTCCTTTGGAATTGGAGGCAATTTGATGCAGCAGAGCCGAGGAGATTACCCAGACTCAAGAGACCAGAGCACCAGCCGAATCGAGGAGACGGGATACAGGTCCCTGAGTGTATTGAATAGACAGATCCCTGTGTATGGATGATATCTGGGTGCCAGGTGAATTGGATAGACCAGGTCCAGGCCACGCAGCGTATCAAAATGACAGAGCTTGAGGTTTGTTCAATGATCTGAGCACCGGATTTGAAAAGTTATGTACAGGACGATATAAGACAGCGGCGTCCAGGCCCTAGAGCGTATCAACGCAACTGAATCTGATGTTTGAATGACATTTTAAGCAACCGGTAAGAATGGAAAAGTTCAAGAGTGTCGGGATTTGAGACAAGGGTTGGGCAGTTCAGCTCACAGCTCCCCGAAGTTTGCTCTGCTCTGCACGGAACTGGGGATAAGTGGACCGACTCTAATTGATGGAATTTTGTTCTGAACGCTGTTTGTTTGCATGATTTGTTTTCTTCGCAAATTAGGTGTTTGAAGATGTGCTTTTCAATGGCTTATTTTGGGTTTCTTTGTTCTATGTAAGGAGCTGAACGTCAATGTTGTATCACTTACACATACTTTGATAATAAATGTATTTTGAACATTGCATTACCTAGGACGGAAGGAGGAAGAGGGATAACAGACACAAAGTACTACACAAATGTCAGATAAACATTCAAGGGATATATTTTCATCAACAAAAATAGGATTCAACACTCCATACTAATATGTACACATCCCTAAACTTGCGAAAACACAACCCAGAAAAATATAATAAATATCAGGAGAAAAGGTCATTAAAGAATAGAAGATCATGACCCTCCATGGAAGAATTCCCTACGATCTGATTTGAATAGATGACGACAAGGAAACATTGAATGTCTGGCTCAGAGTTAAAGACCTCTTCCCAGAAACAGGGAGGTTCGTTGTGGCAATACAGGACCAGGAAATTAACACAAAGAAATATCTAAAATACAAAAAGAAAATATGTTAAATTTTAGATGATGAATGCAGACAATGCCATGAGATACAATGCAACACCTTAGAGGATCCTGCAGTTTAACTCAATCTGATTACTTGCAGTGGCAAACATTATTACCTAATTATTGCTTCAATATATACACTCCTAGTAGACAACATACCTTATTATAAATACAAACTTGATCCAGCTTTAGTCAGAATCCTACAAATTACATTACGCCGGATCCATTATTACAGATCGTTGTGGCTATCCATCGAGGTAGAAGATGATGGTCTTCATTCTGTAGAAGTAGCCCACAGAGCGAAGACGCCTGTGCATGTATTTGTTTAACGTGTACTTGATGTTGCACTCCAATAAGCACACAATATTTCACAAGTCAACCGACTAATTCCAATGGCATGGAAAACATGACGATTGGAGCTGATGGGTTTATTGCAGCCTTCATCCAACTTCACAGCCGTTGAGTTTGAAGTAACTTTGTCTGCCTGTTCCACCGTTGAGATCTTGGTTGGATTGTTCTTTTTCAGGAACATCATTCTCGGCCTTACCGCCATGGGTGACCCTACCAGCACCATAGTTCCAGACGGCATTGCTCTCGGGATCACAGGGCCACACAAGGTTCTCCATCACGACAAGGTGACAACCCACGGAGAATTATAACTGAAGGGGCAATCCAGAACAATGAGCCAGGATAAAAAAAAGCAAGAACAACTCACTAAATAGATAAAACCATTCAAAACATATGTAACGTGAATCAAGTAGAATTCAAAATGGAGCAGCAGGATAGAACACACAACTGATGGATTAATCTGAAGCATCTAAGTATTTGAGGTATCAGCAAGAAGGGAAAACGTTCAACAGAATTTACTTCAAAGCTTAAGAAAATCTGCCAAGCAGCTCGACAGTAAAAGGTAGAAGTATAACAATGGCACCAAACACTCATAATTACATGTTCTTTTAGCATAATATCTTGGTTTGAAACCAATCTGGTAATGTTAAGAAGAAAAATAAGAAAATAAATGGCAATTAAAAAAGCATGTACGTATGAACCCACTTAGATTAACACCATCCAGGAGAAAAGGAGTAAAAGAAATAAGAGACAAATAGATTGCACAACAGTGAGATGGCTTTTCATTATATATTTTTATCAGCGAAAACGGGATTGAGCACTCCACGCAATCATATGCAATTGATGACAAGTACATCACACTCATAACATAGATAAATCAGTTAGTGCAAAGCGGTAGAAATAAGCTGAATTAAAAGAAGAAATTGAAAGACTGCAGGACGTGAACTGGGTAAAGATTGTTCCAACAGCGGTGCTCAATAGTGTAAAACAATTAGGCCTACATATGTAAATCCGCAGAAAACAACAGTACTGGACGGCACTAGAACAGTCTGGAAATACCCAGCAAATTAGAAATGTCTGTTTGGCGATGCCCAGACCAAGGGGTTAATCAGCTTGAGCTGAGAAAGTATAATACTAACTTATTGTTAAAGCACTTTTGGTACAGATGGTGTAGTTCAAGCATCATTATTGTTAAAAAAAACTAAGAAAATAAAAGAGAAAATGATGTTAGTTATATACTGTACAAAATTCAACAGAAAATTGTTTTGATCTGATGTTTAATCGTAACAAATGTCAGCATAAAGTTTAGGAGCGTGGTTTTAGACAAAAGGCTGGCCTGTTAATTATCTTTTGGCCTTACACCTCATTGTCTGCCTGTACTGCATTTTCTTGACCACTGGAATACTGCTTCCTTGAACTATTCTGTTCTGATTTTCCTTGTACGGCCTCAATGTACCTACAGTATGTGATGAAATGATCGATATGGACAGCCAGTAAAATGTTTTCTATTGTACCGCCGTACATGTGACATTAATAATTGATTGTTTTCAATAATTGAGCGCTCCACACACCCACTGCCAGACCGATCTGTAGCTGTTACCAAGGAATCACCACCCTATCCCACTATTGTACATCACTGGCTCACTTGTGGTCTGTCCCGTTCACGGAGATTCCCTTTCATATTGCATCCCCCTTCTCCAATACTGCAAATGAAAATTAACAATTTCCTTGCTAGTTATTCCGATGGGTTATCGATCCTAAACTCCTCTGTGATTCTCTACACAGATGCTGCCCAACTTGATTATTTCACATATACACTGCGCCTGTTTTGATGCACGAGCTGTAGACACCTGTGAATCCACACTGTGCAACTTTGCCAAAATGCAGTGTCCTGCTCTCCATATGTCCACACCAGGATAACATTAACTTCATCTGCTAATGATGTAAACAATGGTTTAAAAGTGATGAAATGTTGTAATGGAAAACATCCACACAAGTGCAGTCAGGATTGCAATGGGATTTCAGGGGAAGGTTCACCTTCACAGTAATTAGTATCAGCAAATGAAAATTGGATGTTTTCAGGACATTCATCGTTGTCATTTCCGGTGTTTATCAACAGGTTTTTACTTTTCTGTCCTGATATCCATGTAAGTATTAAGTTATTTCATGTAATCTCAAACGGTGAATGTTGAAATGCAGTTGTAAAGTTCTTTGTTGTTTGCAAGATTTAACATTTTGATTACTTTCTCTGTCCCCATGGAAGATGTTCAACAGAGACACAAGGAGACTCTACGGGCACAAACTGAAACACTGAGTGTGAAAAATATCCTGATGAAGGAGAAGAAGAAGGTTTTTCAGCTGGTTGACCGATACGCTGAGCTCACGCTCATTTCTACTGTTCGAGATCGGAGACTGGTGGAACATGAACTGCTGGCAAGAGGCAGAGACCACGAGGAGTGCAGAGAGAAAGATCTCCGTGGAGAGCTGGAGAAAATACGGACTGATCAGCTGTTCGAAGTTAGTTTTTCCCGAAGTAAATCCAAATCTGGGAGTTCAGCAGCAGTGGCTGGGGTCCCGGGGATCGGGAAAACAACAATGGTACAAAAGGTTGTTTATGACTGGGCCATGGGGAAAATATACCAACAATTCCAGTTTGTCTTTAGTTTCAGATTCCGGGATTTAAACACCATTACCTGCAGAATTAGCTTGAAGGAACTGATTCTGCATCAGTATCCTTACTTTGGGAATTCTCTAAGAGAGGTCTGGAAAAACTCTAAGCGATTGCTGTTTATATTTGATGGTTTGGATGAATTCAAACACAGAATCGATTTTTCCAACAGTCAGAGGGACACTAGACCTCGGTTGACATGCACAGATACTGAATTCCGGTGTGAGGTGTCTGATATAGTGTACAGTTTAATCCAGCACAAGCTGCTCCCAGGATGTTCGGTGCTGCTGACAACCCGCCCCACTGTGTTACATTTATTGAAAAAAGCAGAGATCACTGTCTGGGCTGAAATCCTAGGATTTGTTGGTGAAGAACGGAAGGAATATTTCATCAGGCATTTTGAAGATCAGATGGTGGCAGCAGATGTTTTCAAACATGTGAAGGAGAACGAGATCCTGTACACCATGAGCTACAACCCCTCCTACTGCTGGATCCTCGCTCTGGCATTAGGCCCCTTCTTCACAGAAAGAGTCAGGGACCCACATCAAATTCCCAAGACCATCACCCAACTGTACTCCTACTATATTTACAACATCCTGAAAAACCACGGCCGCGAGATTGAAAACCCCCGTGATGTGTTACTCAGGGTTGGTCAGATGGCCTTCAGAGGAGTGTTTGAGAAGAAGATTGTGTTTACAGATGGTGATTTGATCAACTACATTCTACACCCTTCCCAGTTCCTGTCTGGGTTCCTGATGGAGCTTTTGGAAAGAGAAGATTCTGCCCGATGTGTGGTGTACACGTTCCCACACCTCACCATCCAAGAATTTGTAGCTGCACTCACACAATTTCTGAATATATATCCGGGGAATATCCTGAAATCCCTCACTGAAGCCCACAACACCATAGATGGGCGATTTGAGATATTTCTCCGTTTTGTTGCTGGTCTCTCCAACCCAATGACAGCTCGGGGCCTGGAGGAGTTTCTTGGTCCATTCCATCATCAAACAATCTGCCGAGTGATTGAGTGGGTGGAGGAGAAGGTTAAGTACCAGATACATAACGCTGCTGGTGAAGATGATACAAGGAACCTCTTGAACACATTGCATTACCTGTTTGAGTCTCAGAATCGTGAACTGGCCCAGGCTACACTGGGATCTGTGGAAAAACTTTCATTCTGTGAAATGCCACTGACCCCAATTGACTGCACGGTCCTGTCTCATGTCATCGGACTCTGTGATACAATAAAACAGCTCGATTTCTGGAACTGCCGCATTCAGTTTGAAGGTATAGAGCGGCTGGGACCAGGGCTACACAAGTGCCAGGAGTTGAGGTAACCAGCTCTCTCTCTCACTCTGAAATGTGAAACTGTTCCATTGTGCTGTTTCAATGTGAAGGAAATTGGGTAAAATCTGAGTAAATCAGATCGTGAAAATTTGTGACAAATGACCATTGTACTGGTCAGTAATTCCCCAATGACAGCAGGGTTCTGTGGTTCTTTCTGATGGGATTTGGAGTCCATCAGATCATGAACAACCGACACTGACTGCAGGAGGTGTGTAGGAACTTCACACCCTCTTCCCATTGAGAGACAAGAGAGGGTCAGCTGACTCTCCCAGTGAGAGGTTTAAAAATGCTGCTGTGAGATTGCCCTCCCCTGTTCTTCCCTGTGTGTGACTATTTCCATCACGCCACCTGTGTGACTTTTCTCAATACCCAATACCCAGTAACCATGTGGGCAGCCTCTCTCCCGATTTTGGACCTCAGTTTAGATCAACTTCTCCCATGGATGTATGTCCGCATTACCTCCTCTTGTGGGAACATCTTTTCTCATCACTATACTCCTGTGGGATCTCTGTTCACCACTTCCATTCCCACTGTTGGACCTCTCTGCACGAGCTCCACTCCTCCTGTGCATTCATTTTTCTCCATTGCTCTGTCGGGTCTCTCTACGCCACCCCATTTCCCCTGTGGGGATCTCTCTTCCCTACCCCCTTTGCCCTGTGAGTATAACCCCTATCCCCCTTCCTGTTGTGGGTTCTCCCTTCTACATCTCCCCCCTGTGGGATCTTCATTGCCCACCCCCTTTCCCCTGTGGGGGGGGATCTCTCTTCCTCATTCCCTTCCTGTTGTGAGTTCTCTTCTCTTTTCCCCATTCTCCTCCCCTTGTGATATTTCTGTTCCCCATCCCCATTACCCCTGTGGCAACTCTCTTCTCGATTCCTCTGCCTCCGGTGGGATCTCAATTTCCTCTCCCCCTTTGTTCTGTAGGATCTCTCTTCTCCATCCCCTACCTCCAGCTGGATCCCTATTCTCCAACTGCTTCCTCCTGTGCGGATCACTTTCCCATCTGCCTTCCACTGTGGTGTTTTCTCTTGCTCATCCCCCTTCCTCCAATAGGGATCTCTCTTCCTCATTCCACTTTCTCCTCTGGATCTCTCTTCCCTTATGTCCATTCCTGCTGTGTGGAATCACTCTTCCACCCCTACTCCCTTCATCCTGTGGGACTCTCTTCCCCATCCCCTTCATCCTCTTGGAATCACCTCCTCATTCCCCATCGCCCTATGGGAAGCCCTCTTCCTCATTCGCCTTCCTCCTGACGGGATCTGTGTGCACGTCCCATGGAGATTTTCCCATCCACAATGCCTCCTCTCAGAGGGACGTTCTCTCACCATTCAACCCTGACCCTTCTGACATTTTCACATCAGGAACACTATACTAACTGTTGGGGAAGGAGACAGATTATAAGAAATTACAGTCACACTAACACTAAATTACTGACATTCGGTAGTGACATTCAATCAGTGATTTACTGAAGGGTTTCCTGTTTCCTGAAATATCGGAATGAGAGATATTATCTCAGACCCACGGTCTCAATCACTTTGTTCATTAGTTTGTCTCTTTGTGTTTAGACTAGGGGGGAACATCCTGGGAGATTCAGGAGTGAAACTGGTGTCTGCAGCATTGAGGAACCCTAAGTGTGAAATACAGAAACTGCGGTAAGTAACAGACTGTGGGACTGTGTTTACAGTCTCTGGGTGTCAGAAATTAAACATCAAGCTCATCAGTAATCATTTTACTGATAAACACTGGGAATTCCTGATGTCTCCTGTCTGTGTGTCCTTCACCCTCTCTCTCTCATCCCCAGGCTGAACGATGTTGGTCTCACAGATACTGGTGCTGAGGATCTCGCCTCCGCTCTCAGCGCAAACCGAACACTGACGGAGCTGAACCTGAGTGTTAATAAACTGGGAGATTCAGGAGTGAAACTGGTGTCTGTGGCTCTGAGGAACCCAGAGTGTAAAATAAAGAAACTGTGGTAAGCAGCAGACTGTGGGAGCTTGTGTTTACAGTCACTGGGTGGCTGACATTTGACATTAATATGATAATAATTGTGTTCCAGATTAACAGTGGGGTTTTGTATTGTCTCCTGTGTCTTTGTGTTTTTTCACCCTCACTCTCTCTCATCTGCAGGCTGTGGAAGGTTGGTCTCACAGATTCTGGTACCGAAGATCTTGTCTCCACTCTCAGTACAAACCAATCACTGACAGAGCTGGCCCTGAGATCAAACTCACTCACGGACCGATCTATCCCCACTCTTCATCAGCTCATACTGACAGTCCCGAGTCTGGCCTGTATCGAGTGAGTGTTCATGTTAATGCTCAGTGTGATAAAATATCAGCGGATCCATAGGTTTACCGGTGATATTTGTTTGTCAGCGTTGTTGAAATTTTAACCCCAGTCCGCTGTTACAGTAACTGTTGTATCAGTTGTTTATTTCCTCTTTATTCTTCCATCCTTTTCAGGCTGTGGAGAAATCGCTTCAGTGAGACTGGGGAGATGGAACTGAGGTCTCTGGAGAAAATCAGACCTGGACTGACAGTGACCCTGTGAACATTTGCACCCAAGGGATGGGGACATTTTGTTCGATTCCCGGCCATCTCCTTTAATGACAATGCTCCAGGTTTAATTCCCAATGGTTCTAATGGATTTCGTTTCCAACCAAGCGCTCTTTGATGTCAGAAGTGTTTCCACAGTCATGTAATTCCCCTTTCTGACCAGTGGTGCTGTATGCTGGATGCCCCAGTCTTAGTGCTCATTTAAGTGAGTTCTTGTGGAGTTACACAGACTGAAAGAGCCCAGAGGTGGGGCTCAATCTGGGACATGAGTGACCCGGGGTGGGATTACTCTAGGAGAGAATACTTTTGCTCACTTTGCTGAGGGAGGTACATTCAGCAGTCTGGCCAATATAATGACGTTAAATGGATAAATACTGTACCTTGGTAGCAACCCTGGAACTGCAGTGATCTTGGACACAGCCCTGAAATGTGATTTTATAATCAGCGGTTCCCTGATCTGGGGTGATGGTGAGAAACGGGACTGATTATTCAATCTGTCACTCATTGTCACCAGTCAGTTAATTGTGTGTGACTGAGTGAATCTGGAACAGCTTATTTATTCAGCAGGTTACGCGTTGTTTAATTTACATATGTCATAATGAAATCAATAAATTGCTATAACTTCCTGTCTTGGTGTTAGACTTGATCTGAGGTTCCTGCTGCCTGGTGAACACCATGCACCGCGGTAGTGATCCAGAGCTTCACTCCAGGGCAGTGTCTCACCTCCAGGCTTAGGGAAGTCTGGTATCCAGGATCTAGTACCCCCCACCCCCCCCCCCATGCTGATCCCGTGCTTTTCTAGCTCCTGCTCCCCCACAATTTCATTGGTCCATCCCCCCCACTCCTTCATCGCTCTCGCTCTGGCGCTTTCTCTCCTTCCACCCCCACGCATTCTCCATGCGTACACTGCCCGGCCCCAAACTCTGTCCAAACTTTAACCACAACAGAGCCAAAAATCCTGCATTTTCTGCCATCCTTTTGACTATCTGATACTCTTAAAAGTCCTAAAAGTATCTGCCTCAATCACCACCCACCGCAGTTCTCCCAGACACATGCCTCTCTCTGTATAAATAAATCATCCCCCTTAAACCTTCCCCCACACCGTAACCGTGCTGATCTTAACATCTCTTTAAAGTTCCCAAGGAATCTGCCTCGATCACCATCCAGGCAATGTAGTCCACACACACGCAGTCTGTGTAAGAAAATAAACCCTGCACCTCACATGTCCTTTGGAATTATCTACATCTCATCTTTAACATATGCCCTCTGCTATTTGATGTTTCAACCATGGGGAAAATACTGCCTGTGCTTTATATCCATGTCTCTCATAATCTTATGAACTCTAGCAGATATACACATAGCCTCCCACGATCCAGAGAAAACAATCCCAGTGTGTCCAATCTATCATTATAGCACATGCCCTCTAATCTAGGCAGCACCCTGGTTAGCGTCACCTGCGTCCACTGCAAAGCCTCGATGTCTTTCCTCTGATGGGGCCACCAGAGTTAATTACAGACTCACTAGAGTTTTATAAAGCTCTCTATGGTAGTATCTTTCCTGTAATACTAGCAGCCGTTATCTCATTAAGCAACCTCGTGTGCAGCACCTTGTCCAATGTCTTCTGAAAAAACCAATAAACAATATCCACTGACTATCCTTTGTTGATACTGGTTGTTGTTTCCTCCGAAAACTGCAACAGATTTGTGAGCTATGATTTCCCATTAAGGAACCTCTGCAGACTTTGCCCAGTTTTATCATCTATCCCAACACCTCATCCTCCAACATTTTCGTAACCATGAATTAAGACTAATTGGCCTATCATTTACTAATTTTGCCTTGCTCCTTTCTTAAGCAGTGGAGTGACGTGCAATTTCCAGTCCACAGGAATCATTCCAGATACAAGTGATTCCCAAAGGGCACCATCAATGCTTCCATGATCTCTTTAGCTACTTTGTCATGGTGCAGTATTGACTGACTGTATCACAGATTGCCATGGAAACAGCAATGCATCTAAACGGAAAATCCTACAAAACGTAGTGGATTTGGCACAATGGTTCACCGGTAAATCCCTTCAAACCATTGAGCACACCCTGACAGTGTGGAGCTGAGAGAAACAGGCCAGTTTATAGATATACCTCTGAGAGATACCGTTCAGAGTATCGATATGCTCTGAATGAATGGTACTGAGAGATACCAGTCAATGAGAGAGTGGGACTCAGAGACACTGGCCTGTGTACAGACATCCCCCTCAGCGTGTGCAGCTGAGAGACACAGGCCAGTGTTTGGATATACCGCTGAGAGTGAACTGAGACTTACCGGTCAGAGTATAAATATGCCCGTGAGAGACACTGGTCAGTTCATTTATATAGCCCTGAGATAGTGAGTCTGAAAGATACTGGTCAGTGTATGTATATACACCTGAGACAGTGGGGATGAAAGGTGCTGGTCAGTATCCCATCAGCGAGAAGGACAAAGAAACGCTGGGTCTATGTCGATATACCCTGAGAGATTGTGAGACGCAAGCCAGCGTACTGATATCCATTGAGCGAGGACTGTGAGACACTGCCCGACCACCTCCACCACCTCCAATCAGTGCACAGGACTAGACACCAGTCACTGTATAGATTGGGGTTTGGGGGGGATATATACAGAGAGGGGGGGAGAGAGAGATAGATGCGGGGGGAAGGGAGGGAGGACAGTGCAAAATAGATGCCAAGAGGATGATTTTCTGTGTATTGGGGATGCTGAATAACAGGGCAGCAAATACAGTACTAGACGAAGTATATCTCTAAGTGTTATATGGTTTGAGAGGTGTCTATTTAAATGTGAGGAGTATTATGAATAAAGCGGATGAGCTTAGAACGAGGATCAACGCTTAGAGCTATGATGTTGGATGGTGCAGAGGCATCAAGTGCAACACCTTAGATGTTTCAGAAAGGATTAGGAGGGAGGCAAAAGAGGTGGGACGTGGCACTGTTGATCAGAGATATTGTCACGCTGCCGGAAAGGAGGAAGTCGTGGAGGGGTTATCTACGGAGTCTCTGTGGGTGGCAGTTAGGAAGAGGAAGGGGTAAATAACTCTACTGGGTGTTTTTATAGACCACCCAATAGTAATAGGGACATCAAGGAGCAGATAGGGTGACAGATTCTAGAAGGATGTAATCATAACAGGGTTGTTGTGGTGGGAGATCTTAATATATTCCCCAAATATTGATTAGCATCTCCCTAGAGAAAGGGGTTTAGATGGGGTGGTGATTGTTCGGTGTGTTCAAGAAGGTTTATTGACACAATATATCGACAAGCCTACAGGAGGAGAGGCTGTACCTGATCTGGCATTGGGAATACAACCTGGTCAGGTGTCAGGTCTCTCTGTGGGAGAGCATTTTGGAGATACAGATTACAATTCTATCTCCTTTATCATAGTATTGGAGAGGGATAGGAACAGACAAGTTAGGGAAACGTTTAATTGGAGGAAGGGGAAATATGAGGCTATCAGGCAGGAACTTGGAAGCATAAATTGGATACAACTTTTCTTGGAGAAATGTATTGAAGAAACGTGGAGGAAATGTTCAGGGGATATTTGCGTGGGGTTCTGCGTAGATACGTTCCAATGAGAAATGGAACATGAACCGTGTTGTACAAAAGCTGATGTAAATCCATTCAAGAAGAAGAGTTCAAAAAACTAGGTAATTATAGAGATCTAGAAGATCGTAAGACGAGCAGGAAGGAGCTTAAGAATGAAATTAGGAGAGTCAGAAGGGGTCAGTAGAAGGCCTTGGCGGACAGGATTAAGGGAAACCCCAAGGAATACTAAAAGTATGTGAAGAGCAAGAGGATAAGACGTGAGACAATAGGATCAATCGACTGTGCCAGTGGAAAAATGTGCATGGATACCCGAGGAGAAAGCAGAGGTATGTAATGAATACTTTGCTTCAGTATTCACTACGGAAAAGGATGTTGGCGATTGTCGGGATTACTTGCAACAGACTGAAAAGCTTGAGTATGCTGATATTAAAGAAAAGCATGCGCAGGAGCTTTTGGAAAGCAACAAGTTGGATAAGCCACCCAGACCGGACGAGATGTACACCAGGCTACTGTGGGAAGCGAGGGAAGAGATTTCTGAATCTCTGGCGATAATCTTTGCATCATAAATGAGGACGGGAGAGGTTCCGGAGGCTTGGAGGGTTGCAGATGTTGTTCTCTTATTCAAGAAAGGGAGTAGGGATAGCCCAGGAAATTATAGACCAGTGAGTCTTTCTTCAGTGCTTGGTAAGTTGATAGAGAAGATCCTAAGAGGAAGGATTTATGAACATTTGGAGAGGCATAAGACGATTAGGAACAGTCAGCATAACTTGGTAAAGGCAGGTCGTACATTACGAGCCTGATTGAGGTTTTGAGGAAGTTCCTAAACACATTGATGAAGGTAGAGCCGTAGGTGTGGAGTATATGCATTTTGGCAAGGCATTTGATAAGATATCCCTTGAAAGGCTTATCAAGAATGTACGGAGGCATGGGATCCAAGGGGACATTGCTTTGTGGATCCAGAACTGGCTTGCCCACTGAAGGCAAAGTGTGGTTGTAGACGGTTCATATTCTGCATGGAGGCCGGTGACCAGTGGTGTGCCTCACGAATTTGTTCTGGGACCCCTACTCTTTGAGATTTTTGTAAATGATCTTGATGTGGAAGTGGAGGGATGGGTTAGTAAATTTGCTGATGACACAATATTTGCGATGTTGTGGACAGTGTGGATGGCTGTTGGAGGTTAACGTGGGACATCGATAGGATACAAAACTGGGCTGAGAAGTGGCAGATGGAGTTCAACCCAAAAAAACTGAGGTAGTTCATTTTTGTAGGTCAAATATGTTGGCAGAATAGAGTATTAACGGTAAGACTCTTGGCAGTGTGGACGGTCAGAGGGATCTTAGTGTCCAAGTCCATTGGGCACTCAAATCTGCTACGCAGGTTGACTCTTTGGTTAAGAAAGCATATTGTTTATTGACATTCATCAATCGTGGGATTGCGTTTAATAGCCAAGAGGTAATGTTTCAGCTATATGTTTCAGGACGTGGGAACGTTTAAAAAGGCTAGGATTCTTTACCGGTTCTAAATTCGAAGCAAGAAGTTTGTGAGTGGGATGGCTGAAAGGATATTCGTCGAGAATGCATTTTACTGCTTGTGGTAAAGAGAGGCAAGACTGCGCAGAAGTTGTTGATGGAGATCCTAACTGGTTTAGAGTATATAATCTGGTGTAATAACAAACGGGAAAAGATGGCGAGATGGCCAATCGTCACGAGACTGCAAAGGATAAACCTAAAAAAAGGGGAATACCCTCGGATCTGTCAGCTTCAGACACCCGACTATGAACTTGAATATCACCCCTCCCCATTATCTAGAAGTTCCATGTGACATGGAAATAAAACAAGTTGTTGTTGTGGTTTTCTGGCATAGTGACCGGCAACAATAGCTGTAGCAACAACAAAAACCGAGGGAACCAGCAGTTCCACTGGGGGACGGAACAGCACAACCCAGCGACTGATAGTTTAGAACCAGATTCGCAGACCAGGTCAAGAGACGGAAATCTGATGAGATCATTCGGGGGCAAGCCGAGGAGGGGCCGTTGCACAGCTCAGACTGGTTGTTCAAGGCATATTTTTTAATCCATTGCCTAGAGGTGTCCAGAAATTGATTAAGGAAGCCACTGGAAGTTCCTGGCCAGGAGTAGAAGAGGATTTCCCTCTGCGCCACAAGAAGCACAAGGGGACTGGCCCCCTCCAACGGGGATCGAGGGAATGGCGATTGGAGTCCTACTGACAGAATGAATGATTGGCTGAACAGAACAAAAGCTGCCATTCTCGCAAGAGCCGGGTAACACAGTGACTTTGGAGAAGTGGCTAGATGTCAGCAAAAGAAGTTGTGTGTGGGTGGACTGTTACTGATTTTATTACCTGGTTTAGCGATACTTGGCAATCGAGCACAAGAATACTGCTGGACGAAAACGACACACTGGTAGTGAAAAAGTTAATAAATTGTCTCCAACCATTCTTTTAATTTGCACAATCTGGAATGTCAAAAATAAAATTGGGATAATGTCACAGCATTCCTCATTAATATGGATAGAAATGGACTGTTTAAAAATCAAAAGGTTTCAATAGCTACATTTAAAGACAGAGAAATGTATACAATATACATCCTGATATTTGTTTCTTCACAGACATCCACGGAAAAAGTAGAGAGCCCAAAAGAATGAATGACAGTTAAATGTTAGAGCCTCAAAGCTCCCCCTAACTCCCCCCTCCCACGCAGAAGCTGCAACAGAGCAACGACCAGACACCCCCCCCCCCACTAGCAAAAAAGCATCGGCAGCAAAGCATCAACAAATGCACAGATTTGCAGTACCCCAAAGACGACTCGTTTTCCTGGTAAATGCATAGTTAAACTGGCTATAGAAGCACTTGGTATTGTGCTGTCGGTGGTGCTCTTATGGAACTTGCTAGACAATCAGTAATTTACTGTGCAGATTGGGGAGCTGGCATTCAGAATCAAGTATATTATCCATGTAACGAATGTGCTCAGATATTCAGTCACAGTCTGTGGTCAGTGATGGTTCGGTCCCATTTTTGACTTGACTTTTGTTCTATATGACGACTTTATATATGGACCTTACTGTTGTCTCCGAGATGCGAATGGATTTGCAACGACAGTGGCTGTTCAGTCAGGGAAAGTTGTAAATAAGCAAAGCCATAATCTGTGCCGATGTTAATGGACCTGAAAATAAAAAGTATTTATAACATAATTTCCGTCATTGAGGGAGTAGACCCGCAGTGACGTTATCCGGGTGGCTAATGACACCTCTGAATAAGCAGTGTGATCAGCGATGCGCCTCTACCTGTTCTGATAGTACTTTATACTGTCTGTTGAAGTCACGTTTCATTTTGAAGGGCGAAACTACGCCAGTGATCACACTAAAGTTCGAGAAGAGCAATAAAACGAATTGCCTCGTACTTGTTAATCTTCACGAATGACGGTGATATAATATTTGGTTCATTGGCAAGTTTGCTCTCATTCGTGAAATACATTGTTCAGTATGAAATTAGCAAGAAATTGTGGTGGTCAAGGGAGTTCACTGACTGTCGTGAGAGAAATTAGTGGAAAGTCCTTTTTTCAGCATATCGTGGTCATACGATCACTCGTGAAAAGCGCTGTAATTAGAGGCGTCTAAATTTGCAATGTAAACGAAGAGTTAGAAGCTATGGAGGAGGACACAATTAATACTTGTCATTGGCGGTCGTCACGAAGACAGATTTTACAGTTGCAGGATTCACCAAAGGAAAGAGGAAATTCTGTTGCGAATCTCAATCAATAAAGTCGATATCTTCAAATAAAGATAAATCCACGAAGCTGTGAGATCTTATCCCACTTTGTGCTTAGTTGCAAGAGCCGAGTGAAAAAATTCCCAAAGACATAGAGAGTTAAATCACAGAAACAGTCTCTTCGGTCCGTGTAGTCATGCTGAACTATTCGGCCTAGTCCCTTCGACTTGTACCTGAACCATAACCTTGCACTCCCCTCTCAGCTATGTACCTATCCAAATTACATTTGAATGTTGTGTTATGAATGTGAAGCAACTCTGAGGGGCCGAAGGGTACAAAGTCGCCCCCTCCTTTTTGAGAATCGCAAGATCGCTATTAATTCGGGTCTGGGACCCAGGAAATGAGAGAGAGACGTCCAGAATACACAAGGTTTGGAATGTGTCCTGACCTCAGCGAAACTGAACCACTGATAACGGCTATTGTCTCTTGGAGACGGAATTGTGTATTGAGTACTGTACTATTCATTGAAACCCCTCAGGGGACAACCAGAGTGGGCTGGTTGAGGGATTGCATCATCCCAACCTGATTGACATCTGAGACCCCGTGAGTAAGGATAAAAGAGGGGTCTGGGGAACAACCCCTTCAGATGCACCTGGAAAAACGCTAGAGATCCTGTGACAGCGTTTAATAGCGACTGTCGGTGGGGGCTCGTGTGCGTCCTCCCTTGCCAGGGTAGCGGGCTCACCACGGAAGAACGGTTTAGCTAAAGGAGAGGTCACAATTGAACGGCCACGACAAAGAGACACTTGACGGATCGAAATCATAAAGGTTGGAAAAACCCGTAGCGGTAACTGTTCCCATTCTATTCCTATTTCTCTCTCTCTCCAACAAAGTGCAACACAGCGACAACCAAACGACGGCAGCTTGTGGAACTGCAGTGACATATTTCCATCGGACAATTCATTATCCCCTAGACAACGATAGAGCTTATTTCTTATTGATTATTATACCCACACTTTTAGATTTATTATTGAAGACGTATATTATCTGTATATTTGCATTGATAATATTTTTGTGTATTTTTACTAATAAATACTGTTAAAAATAGTATCATCAGACTTCAACGGACGTCTCCATCTTTGCTGGTAAGTGACCCAGTTACGGGGTTCATAACAACGTGGGGCCTCGTCTCGAGATTTGATACCAAATTGGAGGGCCAGTAAATCGGACTTTTAAGTCCAAACTTGGATCTGGTTGCGCGGGAAACCAGCAAAGATGGACGTAGACGAATTCATAGAAAATCCGACTCTGGAGGCGCTAGAGGATGCCACAAAGTCGGACATGATAAATATTGCCAAAGGACTAAACCTCGCAGAGGTTAGGTTGTCAATGAAAAAGCGGGAGGTGCGGAGGGCCATAACTCAGTATTATATTGTGAAGAATGTGTTTTCGGCTGAGGTATTGGAAAATATCCCTGCCAAGGTACCAGCTAGGGGGACGGCTCAGTTAGAGTTGGAGAAATTGAGGCGAGACGCGGAACAGAGGAAGAGGGAGCATGAGCTCCAGCTAGAGCAGGAAAGAGCTGAGAAGCAGAGGGAGCATGAAATTAAGTTAAAACAGCTGGAAACAGCTGAAAAAGAGAAGGAAAGGGCCGAAAAAGAGAAAGAGAGAGCCGAAAAGGAGAGGGAGTATGAGGAGAAGGAGAAACAGAGGCAACATGAGATGGACCTGGAGAAGTTAAAGCAAGAGCGAAGAGCTCAAGGGTCAGACCGAGAGGAGAGATTTAATGTTAGTAGGGAGTTTAGGTTAGTACCTCCGTTCGAGGAGACGGATGTTGATAGTTATTTCTTGCATTTTGAAAAGGTGGCAGTGAATCAGAAGTAGCCCAGAGAGCAGTGGATGGCGTTGTTACAAAGTGTGTTAAAAGGGAAGGCACAACGGGCATATGCGGCGTTGTCCATGGAGGAGGAAGAGACTGAGAATTATGAAAAAGTAAAGGAGGCCATTCTTCAGACCTATGAATTGGTACCTGAGGTCTATAGACAAAAGTTCAGAAATTTAAAGAAAGGGTGGAATCAGACGTATACAGAGTTGGTCTATGAGAAGGGTGTGCTCTTGGATCGTTGGTCTGCAGCAGAAATGGTGGAAGAGGATTTTTGGTGTCTCAGGGAGTTAATTCTGATTGAGGAATTTAAAGGTTGTGTTTCGGATGATATCCGGATGTATTTGAATGAGAAGCCTAATAAGTCCATATCCGAATTTGCTAGGTTCGCAGATGAATATGCCCTAACCCACAAGACAAAGTTTTCCTCGAATAAAAGTTACCAGGAGGACCGTAGGAACGGTAGGGAAAGCCCGCCGGCTGAGGCAGAGATCCAGCAGGCAGCTAGTCGTAAAATTAAGGAGGAGGAAAGGCAAGATGGCAGGAGAGGTCCTGGCTTGACCTGTTTTAATTGTGGAAAGTTGGGTCATATTGCATCTAAGTGCCTTGCTCCGAGGAAGGAGACAGGAACAGGGAAAGCAGCAGTCCCTACAGGATGTATTGTGGTGATCAGTAAATCGACGAGAAAGCCCAAGTAGACAGAATACGAGAGTGGCCTGAGAAGTTTATTTCAGAAGGAACCGTGTCTGTGAAAGAGGGAGACACACCAGTTCCAGTGCGGATCTGGAAAGACACTGGAGCTGAGCTGTCATTGATTCGCAGTACGGTACTAGATTTTGGTCCCGAGACTGGAGAGGTAGCTTTGAGAGGCATAGGAAAAGGGACAGAAGCTGTGCCTTTGCATAGGATCGTTATAAATTGTGAGCTGGTATCTGGACCAGTTGAAATAGGGGTGCGATCAGAATTTCCGAGAACTGACGTAGACATCCTTCTGAGTAACGATTTAGCTGGTGGTGAAGTTTAGTCGGCCATGGAGTTGACGAGCCAGCCTGTAAGTGTTGAGGACCCGCCCCTAGATTCCAAGCTCTATCCCGCATGCACAACCACTCGCAGCATATCGAGAAAGGCAGCTGAGAAAGAGGCCAGTATCGATTTGGCTGAGACGTTTTTACCGACCCTGTACCAAGAGGGGTTACAGGGTGGTAAAACGGAGAATAGGAATGTGAAAGAGAGTAAGGGAGAGGAGTTAGACCTGCCCTAAGCCAGGAGGAGATTTATAGAGGCACGGAGTAAAAATGAGAAACAGAAAAGGCTGTTAGAAGGTCCAGGGTTGGACATGGATGATCTGTCTGGTTTGGCAGAACTGTTTGAAGAAGTTGAAAATTTTAAATGTGTTCCCGATAATGAAATGAGGGCAGTCCTAGATGAAAAGGATGCCATTACCTTGAAGAAGTCTGCTGGGTTGGCAGATGAGGTTGTTTCAGCCCGCAGGGTTGAGTTTACTCCGGAAGGGAGTTGCCCAGAGAGGAACTGGGAGGATCAGGGGAATTTAGAATTTGAAAAGGGTACGGGTATTGAAAGCCTGGAAGAGGCAGATGTCCCGTTTGAGTGTGTTCAAGATGTGGATGCACGTGGTACTGAACCTAGTAATGGAACTCAGAAAAAGTCTGAGGTTTTTGATTCAGTTGAAAAGGAATGCAGTCCTTGTGGGTCAGATGGACTTGGTTCAGTGAAGAAAGGGTTAACCGTGGTACTATTGGGAAGCGAGAATTCCCAGTTGTTTGTGTTCGAAGGTGTGTTAAAAGTTCGTGAAGAGATAAAAGGTGGTGAGGTGAATATTATTATTGAAGGGAAAGGGAAAAGTTTAGTTCCTAAATTGAATGAAGAAAATTTAAAGTCTGGATTGGTGTCAGAAGCAGTAACGAGGCTGAAGGGACAATGGCTTGTTAACACGGTGCCTGCGAATCAATTACAGGTTGATTTGGAATGTAAAGGTGCCCCACACACTATTGTTATTCAAGAGTGTGCTGTGAAGAGGCAGAATTTGAAATGCTGTTTGGACAAAGAGGGATCGCTTAAAGATCTTAAATTGAAAACTAATGGAATGAAGGGCCCTGAAGATAAAATTAGCGACTTGCTTAAAAATGAAGAATTGTGTGGAAATTCGTCAAATGGGCTAAGTTTAGAAAAAAATTGTTGATAAAATAACTCCTATGAAAGGAGCATGCAAAAGCCTATTCCACACGGGTGCGCAAGCTAACCACGTGGGAGTTAACTGGAAAGGGGGCGAGGGTTGACGGGATGCCACTTTAAATAACAGGATCCGGTTTTAAGGGATTTCGACAAAGCACGTGAATAATAAAGACAACCCCATGGAAGATTGACTGTTAAGTTTGAAAGTAAAATAAAGATTAGTATTTGCATGAACTTTTGTAGTATACACGTAAGGTAAGATCACAGCTCTTTAGTATTTTGCTGAAGAAAAAGAAAAGAATAGGTGGTTATTAAATTGGAGTCTGATGCTACAAGAATTTATTAAGGTACAAGATGTTAAGATATTAGAGGAAGTGAGAATGTAATCGCTAACTGTTTAGATGCTGAATTGAATATATAACTGTATTACTCTGTAGTGAAAAAAAACTATTTTCTATTGTGTTAGATTCTGAAATCCTGTAAGACTCTGTATTAATTAATTTTACCTATGCTAAAAATCTTAGAAGGAAGGGGGTGTTATGACTGTGAAGCAACTCTGAGGGGCCGAAGGGTAGAAAGTCGCGCCCTCCTTTTTGAGAATCGCAAGATCGCTATTAATTCGGGTCTGGGACCCAGGAAATGAGAGAGAGACGTCCAAAATACACAAGGTTTGGAATGTGTCCTGACCTCAGCGAAACGGAACCACTGATAACGGCTATTGTCTCTTGGAGACGGAATTGTGTATTGAGTACTGTACTATTCATTGAAACCCCTCAGGGGACAACCAGAGTGGTCTGGTTGAGGGATTGCATCATCCCAACCTGATTGACATCTGAGACCCCGTGAGTAAGGATAAAAGAGGGGTCTGGAGAACAACCCCTTCAGACGCACCAGGAGAAACGCTAGAAATCACGTGACAGCGTTTAATAGCGACAGCCTGTGGGAGCTCGTGTGCGTCCTCCCTTGCCAGGGTAGCGGGCTCACCACGGAAGAACGGTTTAGCTAAAGGAGAGGTCACAATTGAACGGCCACGACAAAGAGACACTTGACGGATCGAAATCATAAAGGTTGGGAAAACCCGTAGCGGTAACTGTTCCCATTCTATTCCTATTTCTCTCTCTCTCCAACAAAGTGCAACACAGCGACAACCAAACGAAGGCAGCTTGTGGAACTGCAGTGACATATTTCCATCGGACAATTCATTATCCCCTAGACAACGATAGAGCTTATTTCTTATTCATTATTATACCCACACTTTTAGATTTATTATTGACAACGTATATTATCTGTATATTTGCATTGATATTATTTTTGTGTATTTTTACTAATAAATACTGTTAAAAATAGTATCATCAGACTTCAACGGACGTTTCCATCTTTGCTGGTAAGTGACCCAGTTACGGGGTTCATAACAGTTGAAATCTTTCACTTTCACTCACCACTTACTCTGTCAGCTTGTTCGGCTCTCACCACACTCTGTGAAGAAATAGACCCTAATATTCCTTTGAAACATTTCACCTTACACCCTTAACCAATAGTCTTAACGAACCTCAGTTAAAAATAGTCTGCTTGCATTTAACCTATCTACACCGTCTAAAAATTTGTAATCTCTCTCAAATCACGCATCAATTTCTTGTTATTGAAGGAATAAATCCCTAAACTATTTATCCTTTCCTTATATCTCAGGTTCTCCAATGCCATTCGGCTTTACAATTCAACCGCCAAGGGTAAGATATGTTAAAGTGCCGGGGTTAGGACTGAGCTTAAGTTACCATTCAATGTATTTTAGTAAACTATTTAACTATTTAAGAACTTTTAAAAAGCTATTTATTAATGCTTTTTGAGAGGGTGATTTTAGATGCATATCATATTTATACTGAGTTAAGTATTGTATGTAATAGGTTTTGCTACAATAAGTGTATGGGACATTGGAAAAAATGTTGAATTTCCCCATGGGAATGAATAAAGTATCTATCTATGTATCTATCATCTATCTCAAGACCCAACAACATCCCTGTAACGTTGCTCTGCACTCTTCCATCTTGTTGATGTATTTCCTTTTGATAGGTGACCAAAAGTGCACAATATACTCCTAATCAGGCCTCACAAACGTCTTATTCAACGTCAACATAACATCGCAGCTCCTATATGCAACATAATGACGTATGGAAACCAATGTGCCAAAAGCTGTTTTTACGACCTTGTCTACCTGTGATGATACGTTCTATAAATTATCGATCTGTATTCCTTGATCCATCCATTTCACCGCAGTCTTAGTTGCCCTAAAACAATGTATACGTCCTCCAAAATGTACAACAGTTTCCTCTTATCTGAATGTAATTTCATTTGTCTCCTTTCAGCCTATTTGCCCACCTGGTCCGTTGACTCAATGGTTTTAATGCTGGTAACTTGAGGACAATGATAGCAGATCTGTGCAGAGCCTGAAGGGAGAAGTCATTTCTGACCTTTAAATCCATACATAACTGCAGGTAGCAACACGGATTTCCTCTGGATTTCTTTTCTTTTCCCAGACGGGAGTAAGCACAGAACGACTACCTGGATACAATTGAGTCCGGGAGCCACTGAATAATGAATCACCATCCCAGCATTTCCATCTAAACTACAATATGCACATCCTTTAATTACACGAGACACAATATCCAAGAAGAAAGATGTGATATCGTTTTACATTCTGTATTCATTGGAATTCAATGGAACGAAACTTAAGACACATCTTCACTGTATCTCTGTACGGGTGAGTATAATGATTGTAAAGCAGTAGGAAACTAATAAACCCAGACAGAACACAATCTGGATAGATCTGGGTCGGGTGTAGTGAACCACAATGAGGCTCGGGGTATCGCAATTATTGACAGACGATAGCCAGTTTTTATCCCAAGGTAGGCGTCTTAAGTCAGGGACCAAAGGTTATGAAGGGTATCGAACACAGAGAATATTAGATCTGTTTCCCCACCGGGAAATTTGTTACAGATCTGAAGCACTTTACGTGAGCTCCCGAAAGAGAGCAGAGAGTCCGACAGCACAACGGAAGTATCTGGATGGACATTTGGATCGTAGGGACATGGAAATATCATCATCAAGTTCTAGTCAGCGAGAATTGATGACACGGAAATGGTGTGACACCTTTTCGTAATCTATGAATTTTCGAACCCCTGGATGACCTTCTCTTCTGTCTGTGGTTCGGGCCAGAGAACTGAATATGGGCGCCTGATCTCTCCAGGGCCGGCGACTCTCCATGGTGGGGAGACTTTCTTAAACCTGTTCTGTGTTACACAGCGGATGGTTGGAATTGCAATCGGTTTAATATTGTCACCTACGCCGAGATACTGTGAAAATCCAGTCGAGTGTACTGATCGTAAACATAAAATCATTATATAGAGGAATGAATAGAACAAGGTAAAACAACAACAGTGCTGAATAGAGTGAAGCAACTAGAGGTACACGGCACAAAAAGTAGACAAAATGAGGAAAATCATAGCGATATCGACTGGGAAGTAAAGAGTCCACGTCAATGTACTCTGGGATCATTCCATAATCTTACATCAGCGTAGCAGGTTTCGACGGCCCTGGAGTTGTATTTAGCATAGTATTGTACTTTTAACAATGTTTTCCCGATCTTGATTGCAAGGAACATCCGCGAATCACAGTGAAGCGGATGAGTATCGAATCCAACAAGGTTAACGCCGGGCTCCACTGGTGCAGAAGTTGCCTACAATGCGGGAAGAATTAGTCGGGCAAGGCCGGACTAATCCGTGCAGCCCTGCCATCCATGTACCTATCCGATCTTCGCTTTTAAAGTTCGAAATCGAAATCGCATCGATGAGTTGCGATGGCAGCTCGTTCCACACTTTCACCCCCTACTTCACCTTTCACCCTTTACCCATGACCTCCTGTAGTTGTCCCCTACACACCAGCAGAATAAATCCTGGTTGCATTTACCATATGCATAATCTTAATTGTGTAAATCTCTTTCGAACGTCCCCTCAATCATCCAGGTACTAAGTAATAAATTTCTTACCTATTCAATATTTCCTAATTAATTAAGCATCTAATCTTTCCTGGCAACATCCTTGAAATATTCAAGTCTAACTTACACCTATCGTGTAGGTAAATGACTAATCTGCACGTTACTTCAAATGAGGCAATACTAACGCCTTAATCTCGCAGCAATGAGAACCACTGGATATTTTATTACGATCTTCAGCTGTTCTCTGAACTTTGTCTGGGTGACGGCGTAAAGAGCCGTGTTTGTGCAGCAGCTCAGAAGCTGCAGCATCGAGCCCAGATCACTCAGATATTCAGGAGGAGGAGTCGATGTATAGTAACCTAATAGCCGGTTCCACGTAGAATTCACGGTGTACGGTGCCCACAGCAGGACGAAATTGCCAGTTATGATTAGCAGTAAAACAAGGGATTTCCTGCGGCACTCCATCTCCGGGTCCCTGGCACCCTGTCCCTTGTCAGCACCCCGGAGTCTCCTGCGCCCTCTGCTGGTGACTAAAACGTGTCTGACAGTTAATCCATTCGTCAGGAGAACCAGCAGGAATGGGATTACAGGGGTGAGGATATAATTCAATAAATCTAAAGACATCATGATGGATAAGGAGAAATAATCCCCGTTTACCAAACAAATAAATGGAACAATCATCAGTGCATAATACCCTGAGAGCCGGAAATACCAGTAAATGTTCTTTAAACAGCTGATTACTGACATTGTACCCAGAATCAGAGCCGCAGTTTTCCCTGTGCAATATTTTGTTTTCAGCTTTTGGCAACAAATGGCCACAAATCGATCAAATGTGAAGGTGACGGTAAACCAGACTGAACAATCTGTGACGATGTGAAGCAGGACGGCATGGATGTTACACACCGGTGTAGCCAGAGACCAGAAGAAAACTGAGAACGGCGCGTAAGTATTCGGAATCTTGCTCAATATCAGGTCCAGGACAACGACCAGGAGATCCGCCGCTGCCATGGCAACCAGGTAGCGAGTGACAACTCTGGAGAGACCGCATTTTCCTCGGTACAAGATTAAAATCGTCACCAGGTTCACTGTGAGGAGAAGAAATAATGCGAGTGTACACATCGGGAAACGTTCGCTGGTAAATGGACATATAATTCATCTCATTTGAAACTGTACTTAGTCACGTTGGCAAATCATTGCGTCTCAGGAAGCACATATTCGTGGAGAAAATCAATTATTAGCATTAAATCACAAATTCGTTCAGTTAAAACTCGAGCGGAATTTGCGAATACGTACTTCCCAAGAAAGAGCATTGATTAACACAGAAAACGATCACTGATTGTTGGTGAATTTCGTACAAGTTGAGGGAAAAGAGGTAGCTGGGCCATTAAGTAGAAACTCCACAAAACTTGTTTGCCATTAACTAGATGTCCACAACACTGACTCTGTTCAAATCAAAGACAGGCTCCCGCCCCGGATCGTGATAAAGTAATGTGCAGAGGTTTGAAGCATATGTAATATAGCTGGGATGCCTCAGACTTTTAAACACGACTTTTAGCGTGCTTACAATCTGGCGGGAGCAAAGGATGTAGGTAAAGGACAGGGTGGAGATGTGGGACAGGTGGTAGAGAAAGAGTGCCGGGGTGAGTTGTCGCGGGTGCAGACACCCCGAGCCCTGAGACACCAGACCAGGTGATTTGATAGGAATCAATTGTTTTACTGATCATTACAGAATGTCTTCCTAGCTTCCGCTCCCACACCCTCTTCCTTCTCGTTTTCCCAAACATGATTCCCCTCTCGCTGCCCCCACCCCTCTCTCAGACCAAAACAGAGACCCAAATCAGAATCAGGTTTATCTTCACTCTCTCATGTAAAGAAGACAGCCAATTTGTTTGTGGCGGCATTATGGTGCAATACATGGAATTACTGCAGTACTGTGCAAAGGTCTGGGGCATGCTAACTATATAAATGTATCTGACTTTTCCACGGTCCTATACATTAACCAATAAATACTGTCACTGGTCATGCTGTCATCAGTAGCTCGATGAATTTGCTCACTGAGCGAGTGACTCAGGGCAGCGGAATCTCATCAATTTTCACTCGACGTTTAACTGATTCGAAACATCTGACCTAAAGCTTGAAGAAATTGGTGAACTGTCCAGGACAGGATCTGATTTCGCTGCACCAAATGTTGTGATCACAGATAGAAGGTTAAATCTGCAGATGGTATTTCCTTGGAATAATTCATGGTACTTTATCCCCTTCAGAAACACAGGCCCTTATTAATGCATTTTCCTCCATTATCTTTCCCTTTCCTGACGAAATATTAGTTACGCACACGGATGTTCTTCTTTTGTAACCAAATCAACGCACGGCAGTGAGAATACCACGACGTTTTCATAGTCATTCAGTTTGCAGAAATGTATCGATTTTGAACACGAATTGAGTTCACAATATAATACAAACTCAGATGATAATAAAAGAATCATCTCAGGATATTTTTGAGTCGCTTTTGGAGACTGGAATCTGTTTTAGGCAACGACTACCGTAAAACGCCGAGCATATGGACGGTTCGTGGAAATTGTGATCCCTTTTTCTTTTGTTGAAGAATATTTAAACGGAATTCAAAGAATAATCCCAAACCTCGAGAGATAACCCCAAAACTTATGTGGTTGATATAAGGATCAATGATTTTGAAATGACCGGAGAATGAGAAAGGCGGGGGTGTTCAGAATCCGATGTCTCCTTTGAGAGAAGACCGGCTCTCTTTGCTTTCATTATTACAGCATTCTGATTTGTGTCATAGAACAAAGGAATATTCTTTATGCACTTTGATGGAGGCAATAAAGGAAAGTGGAAACTTTCTTAGGGGCGAAACAAATGATAGTTATATTGTGGAGATGGAGCTGCAGTGGGACAAATGCTGATGGTGAACCGTGATGACAGAAACAGGGGTTCCCTTGACATCGCGAGAATGAACAGTTGTTTCCGGGAGGAGAGGAAAGGCGGAATGTTCCGTTTGATGATACGGTATTCATGTACGAAGCTTCAGCACGCCCGTGGACTGTGGCTGGTGCGCAGTGACCTTGACTTGTGGAAGACACAGTCTGAACAATTGCTTACTGGATTAGTGCGGATTTGGAGATCAGATTGCAGTGGTCACGGGAAGTAGATATCAGAGCGGTTGCCTTTGGGAATATTGCGCTTCTGGAGATCAGATCAATTTCAATGGAGACACAACGCGATGAAACACCTTCATTCAGCAGCACGTATTCCTGTGGGGAGGATGGAGAGACTGAAAGGAAACAACGTTTACTGAGCTAAAATAGAGCTTTGACGTAATTCATTTTGAGCAACGATTCAACAGAGTGTGCCGATCAGATCAATGTTCATTTCACTAGCACAGTTCCAAGAGCCACAGTGAACAACATTGGTTGTAGAATTTAAAGCGCTGAAGCTTTCATATCTGGTGCATGTGACAGCAGCAACAGTTCAAATTCGCGGTACACATTAGAATGAAAGTAATGTTGGATCATTAAACTTTAGAGAGAGACTCACCGGGAAGAGCAACCATAGCGAAGACGGTGTAGAAAATCACCAGAATGACTTTTATTGCATACACGATTCGGTGTTCTAAGGTAATCCACTCATAATTCGCAAAGAGAAAATGAGCAGCCCAGAAGACATACTGGCGAATTCCCGTTAAGTTCCGCGGTGTTATCTGCCGACTCTGATCCATTTCGGAACCAGGAAATCTTCGTTCCCCAAAGTCTGACTTCTCTATCCCGCTTTGTGGATCCGTCAATCGCTGTCAGTGCGGGGGTGGAGGCTCACGCTGATACTGGGAGAATTCAGTGAGTTGAACGTTATTAATAGGACGGAGAAACTCTCTTGTGACGTTGAAACCCTCTGGGGAAATCACGTTATATCAATTTTATCAAATATCAGATACAGTTAACCCTTCCTGCATCGCAGCCAAATGGATTGAGTGGGGATGTGCTGCTAAATAATTTCGTACATGAAAATTGTATAAATTCATAAGTTGTTTAGAAACAATTCGGCAGGTTTAGCAAAATTAAGCGGATTAACAGGATGAGGACGCTTCATCAGGACCCGCTCCTGCTTGTTTCTCTACCATTTTTACCCTGCTCAAGCATATTTGAAATGGTATTCATCAACCTACTTCAACCACGGTCGATGCATATCCATAACTAAAACAGTTACAGATTGTTCTCTAGTAAATATCTGCTTTCACTCTGTCCATTACTGCATGATTTATGAGGATCTGCTAAGTGATGATTCCGAAGAGGAAAAACATTTATCTGTGCATCTGATAGACCAGGAGCGGCAAAAATACCGCCGTCCTAGTCCGTGTGCTGAGGGGTCTGTCTGTAACAAAACCCTGAGACATTTCTCTCCTATTCGAGTGACCGCTGGATTTATATTTCATTACAAGCTATTCTGAATAAGTGAACGGTTTTACTGTTTTGTCTTTGGTTAAACACTCCCTCTTTGCATCTTGTCGATGGTTCGCCTTTAGGTGTATTTCACGACAGAGTGTGTTCAAAGAAATGTCGAGAATGATATTTCAACCATTGAGTAGATATATATGGAAAACGTAGGACATCAAAACTTTGTCTCCGAAACAAATCTAGAAATGAGCAAAGTTTCAGTTAACATCTTACATTATCTTTACTCCTGCATTCGACCTTTTACAGAGAGTCACCTCTATTGCTGTTTATTTCTACTAATCTGTGATATGCAGTTGCATACATTGACCTTCACTTTGCATCTTGTATGTGTTCAGCATCATCGAATAGATTATATTTTGCTAGAAGAAGTTTATCATCATTTCAAGATTGATTAGACATCAAACAGCAATGCAGTGCAATTGGTTTGTCGTATTAGGTGTTACTTTGTCATAGTGGCCAACAGTAGTATTGCCGTCTCTACTGAAAGATGGTTCTGGAAAAAAGGTAAGGTAACATCGGAGGTGTCTCTGAAGTATCTATAAATGCGCAGACTCTTCTGTTTATTGAACTGAAGTATCTATAAATGCGCAGACTCTTCTGTTTATTGAACTGAAGTATGTCCCTTTCACAATAAGCCTGTGCTGCATCCCTCCCGATCTGTATAGCTCGTTTTTATCTGGTCCTTTGGAAATATTCATCTTTCTCTACCAATGCCGTATTTATATTTTTCACAACATTTAAAATGGCATAGCTTATTTTCATATTACAAAAACAAAGATGTACCCGGTAAGCATTCAACTGTTGAACTCCAACAATTTAACTGCAGCTCTTCTGCACTGTAATTAATCTTACATGTATTGTGCATTAATTTTCTCTTGCTGTCCTCGATAAAACAGAAGCGGCCACATTTTTTCTCAGCATTCAGCAAAATGAATTTTAAAATGCGAGAACATCGCTAAGCCGAATATGGAATATTTTAAATGTATATTAAAAATGTTAGTCATGAGGCATCGGAAAATGGCAGTTGTGTGATGCTGTAGATTCTGTGCGTTAGAAAGTAATGAAGTAACGATAGTATTAGTCTACCCAATTCCGAGCATTATTTTCAGCTCTGATTGCAATAAAACCATAAGACATAGGAGCAGAATCGGGCTATTTAACCCATGAAGTCTGGTCCAACTTTCTATCATAGCTGACTTTTTATTCATCTCCACCCCATTACCATGCTTTCACGCCTTAACATTTGAACAGCGTCCTTCCGGCCCCGATTAATCAGAATCTATCACCACTTATTTAAATACAATCAATGGTTTAGCGTTCACAGCCGTCCTTGGCTATGAATATGAATTGCATGGACTCTCTATGGCAGGGCTGATGAAATAGCTCCTCAGCTTTCATCTAAATGGAACCATCCTCTCCACAACAATTCACTGTAGGAATTACCGCATTCAATAGATTTCAATGAGATTCTTCCACACCGCCCCCTCCCTCCCCACCATATTCTTTTGAACTGCAGCAAGTACAGGCCCAGAGCCATCAAATGCTCCTCATACGTTACAACTCTAATTCCAAGAATCTTTGTCGCAAACCTGCTCTGGATACTCTCCAAAATCAGCACGTCTTTACTTCGATTCGTTCGTCCTTTATATGCCGTGTCATATGACATGCATGATCATTGTTTCTCCATGAGCTTGATCTTTCCCGGTAATTTACTATAGAGAAAGTGTCTTCACAAATCGAATGGCACCAGCCGTTATCAGTATTCTTTGGAGATTTTCTTCCTGGCATCAGTTGTCGCATACCCAGGACTTGTGATATGCACATACGACCATCCTCCAACTGGTCCCAGGGCCTCCTGTGTGCCTGGCTGTGGGGAAAATAGTTGCTACACCTTGTCCTATGGTGAGCGGTAGCCTTACAGATGGAGGGGACCTCTTACTATGCAGAGACGTCAGAAATTCTCTTAAATAAATTTCCGGAAACCGCTCATGACATACCAAATGCGGTCTGACCGATGTCTCAGAAGCATCAGCATTGCATCCTTGCTCTAATATTCTGTTCTTCTCGAACAGAATGCTGATTTACACTTGCCTTCTTTAGCTTCGGCTCAAACTACAAGTTGCCTTATAGAGAATTCTGCACAAGGAGAACCAAAAACACTTGCATTTATTTTTACTCTTCAGTGTTCTTTTAAAACAAAAGTCATTTCCTTCATTCATGTTACCAGAGTGTATGGCCACGAATTTCTTTACACTTTATGCCATCTGCTATGTCTATATCCATTCTCCCAATCTGTCCTTTTGTAAACTCTCTACTTCTGGAACACCGCCTGCCTCTCCAGCTGTCTTTGTATCTGTTGCAATCTGTTGCACAAACCCAACTATTCTGGCATTCCAGTCATTGACATACGGCGCAAAAAGGAGACGTCAATACCAACTCCGCATAACATCAGCGACACTGGTAGACAGCCAGTTGATTCTGACTCGTTGCCTGCTGTCAATCAACAAATTCTCTATCCATGCCGCTATATTTACTTTTTTTTCTCTTGTTCAGCGGTTAAAGGCCTTCTGAACCTCCAGATAAACATGTAGCAACAATTTTTGCCTCTTCTGCATGTTATTTTTCACAGAATTCACACAGATTTCTCAGTCAAGATTTTCCCTTAAAGAAGCTATGCTGACGTGGACCAGTGATATCCTTTGCCTCCAAGAGTTCCGAAATCACATCATTTTAAAATGACGGCCAACATCTTCCGAACCACTGAATGCAGTCGAATTGCGTATAATTATATTTCTTCAGTCCCATTCCATTCTTAAATTGTGAAGTGGCAGTTAAAATTTTTCCTTCGCAACAATTTCATATTCTAGTGATTATTGATGTCTTTTCTATTTCCTTCAAAAGAGCTTCAGTTGCCCCTTTCAGAACGCTGTGGTATAGGCATCTGATCCAAGTGCCTTATCTACCTTCAGACCTTCACCTTCCCAAGCTGTCTTTTCGTAACGATCAACATGTACGTCTGAACCGTGAAAATCCCGAATTACTGGCATTCTGCAGGAGTCTTTCTCAATGAGGGCTGACGAGAAGTGCATAGTAAGTTCATCGGCCATTTCATTATTACTCTCCAGTTTAATTTCCTGTGGTCGGATATCTACTCCGTTATTCTTATTATATCTGAAAATAACGACTTGTGATATCATATTTATGTTATTTTCCATCTTACACTCATATTTTCAGGTTTACTCTCCATTTGGCCTTTCGAGTGCCTTTTGCATGTGTTTTATTAAATTTTCCCATTCGACTAAGTTCCCATTAATTGTTGCCATATTATATGCCCGCTCTTTTGCTGTTATGTTTTGTTTTACTCCCGTTAGCCAAAGTTCACTAACATCTTCCCTATAAACTACTTCTTGAAATTTGAGGTGTATCTAGTCTGTGCGTTCTGAATTATGCTCAGAAACTACAGTCATTGCTGTTCTTAAGACAATTCTGCTCGTGTCCCTAACCATACAGCTTTAACCAGATCCCATGTCACACCACTGTAATTAACTTCACTTCCCTGTACATCTGACGTTATGTACTCGCTCTCAAACGGTAACGAGAATTCCACGACATTTCGACCATGAACTCCAAAGGCTTCATTTACCGTAAGCTCGCCAATCAAATCTGGTTCAATACGAATCAACAGTGTGTTAACAAAGTTATGCAGGTGTGTGTGTGTGTGTGTGTGTGTGTGTGTGTGTGTGTGTGTGTGTGTGTGTGTGTGTGTGTGTGTGTGTGTGTGTGTGGTGTGTGTGTGTGTGTGTGTGTGTGTGTGTGTGTGTGTGTGACGTCTCTGTATTAATGGTCGACTGCTCAGCTCTGCCGGACAATCCAAAACATCCAGCAACTTGAAAAAATCATAAATCTCCGCCCATTTTTCAAATACTTGTGAAAAACAAATGATCTCAATCCCCGTTCAACTTCATGGATTCATTTTAAGACACGTATGCCAATGATTTATTAGACAACAAACGCACTGAATACAGAATAATAATACAAGGCAGGAGGTGTCATAGTTGAATTCACGTAGTGTACGTCAGAAACAGATTATTTTGCAGTGCAGTGAGAGTTTGGCAGGAATATTATTGCGGGCATCACAGATTCGTGCCTGAAAGAAGATTATGGTTGGGGGCATAATATTTGTTAGATCCCTACGGGTTTCAATTACTATGTGTCACTTTAAGACGCCTGGATGACTAGCTGCGAGGGAACTTTCAGAGTTAAACAGAGAGAGAAGGAGTGAGAGAGTTGGAACTGTGAGCAAGAACTTACGAGTGTCAGGACATCGAAGCAGGGGCAAGGAGCCGTTGCTGAAGTAGTATCTGCTGCTTTTCCATACCTAATTTTTTGGATTGACAAATTCAACTATTTTGGAAAAATTTGATGAGAAGTAGATGTAGATGTCAGTGATACTAAACCCATAAAATAGCATTAATATCACATGAATATTGAGGAATGAAAAATTGCTGAACAAGAAATTGAGTATGTGTTAGAAAATGCTATTATTAAGCATTGCTACTTCAGATTGGAGCCATCTTATGTCATGATAACCTAAACCAGATGGTAGTATCAGGTTTTGCCCTGACTACAGAAAGGTTAATGCTGCAACCAAAAACAGGTTCTTAACCAATCCCTAGAGTGGACGGTTGTATAAATAAGGGTTGGAAAATCTAAAGTTCTTACAAAAAGTGATTTGTCAAAACCGTATTGCTGTGTTCCATTAATGGATAGGCTAGAGAAATCTCTGCATTTGTAACACTTTTTTTTTGTGTTGTATAAATATAATGTTCTGCCATTTGGAATGAAAAATTTTCTAGGAACATTTCAGAGGATGATTAATTCTGTAATTCAAGGTTCAGAACACACAGATGTCTATATTGATGATTTGCTCACGGGGAATGATACTTAGGAAACCCATATCTCTGCAGTGGAAAAGCTGTTTGAAAGGCCTTCCAAGGTCAACCTTACAGTTAATTTAGCTAAGAGTGAATTTGGCCATGCCACTGTGACCTATCTTGGTTATGTTGTAGGTCAAGGCAGATTGGCTCCTGTTCAGGCAAAAGTCCAGGCAATTTCTGATGTTCCTATTCCAACCGGTAAAACGATACTTAGAAGATTCTTGTGAATGGTTTGATATTATCGCAAGTTCTGTAAGAGCTTTGCTGATGTTGCTCTCCGATTGACTAACCTCCTGAAGAAGGGTGAAAAATTTATTTGGACAGAGCCTTGTCAGGAATTATTGAAAAATTGACAGCCATCTTATGTCGTCAACCTGTGCTCAGGTCACCGACCTTTGCACAGTCATTTTCCATGGTCGTGAATGCTGGTGATGAAGCTGCAGGAGCAGTGTTGGTACAAAGGGATGATTGTGATGCTATTGACCATCCTGTGGCTTACTTTTCAAAGAAATTAAATGAGCGCCAGAGAAATTATTCCACCACAGAGAAAGAATTATTATCACTTATTTTAGCTTTGCGGCATTTCGATGTTTATGATTGCACAGCTCAGAAACCACTTGTGGTTTATTGCAGATCATAATACGCTTGTGTTCTTGAGTAGGCTGATAACCAAAAATAGGTTATTAAATTAGCGTTGCTTTTGCAGGGGTATGATATTATGATAGCTCACATTATAAGTAAGGATAATAGAATTGTCGATTGTCTTTTCTAGATGTTAAGCTTGCAATGTAGTTTTTTATATATTAGTGGGGTGAATTTACTATTTGTATACGCTCCTGCGAGATGTTGTATTAGTCTGCAATATGTTACATGTATTGTTTCACATTGTAGATTGCAGTTGAAATGTTTCTCTTACAGATCAAAAATTTTCCTTTTTGAAGGGGAGTCTTATGTCCCCTACGGATTTCAATTACCCTGCGTGTCACCTTAAGACGCCTGGAAGAGTCGGGACTATGACGTCTGTGACAAGCTGCGCTGGAACTTTCAGAACGAGAGAGAGAGAGAGAGAGAGAGAGAGAGAGAGAGAGAGAGAGAGAGAGAGAGAGAGAGAGAGAGAGAGAGAGAGAGAGAGAGAGAGAGCGAGAGAGAGAGAGAGAGAGAGAGAGAGAGAGAGAGAGAGAGGAGAGAGAGAGAGAGAGAGAGAGAGAGAGAGAGAGAGAGACGAGAGAGAGAGAGAGAGGAGAGAGAGAGAGAGAGGAGAGAGAGAGAGAGAGGAGAGGAGGGAGAGGAGGAGAGGGAGAGAGAGAGAGAGAGAGGGAGAGAGAAGTATTGGACTGTCAGCAAGAGCTCACGACAGTAATGCCTGAAGCTTTGGGTTGATCAACGCACCCGTGCACACACAATGTGTGGACTGTCACTTTGTATGATCCTTCGTGGATTTTGCAGAAGTATTCTGTGGGCGATCACTTTCGGTAACCGTACATTGATTCGAGTGTGGTAACCACCTGTGCTGCTGAATGTCCCAGTGACAGTCACTTTGTGATGTTTCTGTGTGGATTTCGGGACAACACAACGGATACGATCTTCAGCGAATGTTACTTCGTTTCAGCGTAGAATCTGTGGAATTCTTTGTAATCGCCTTAGCGTAATCTTAGCGTGGATTTACAAATCTCTCTCCTTGCTCACCTAAAGGGATTTCGTGCACGATTTGAACTATTTCATGCCTGATGAAAGGTGGCGGTGTTCTTGGTGGTAATGAGTGTGAAGAGAGAATTACCAAGGCCAGAGGGACAGCTGTTTCTTTTTCATGAATAATGGGAAGTGCACGCAGAGTCAGGGTTAAAGGAGTGCTGCGATAGTGCAACTGCTATCGCGACACGAGGATAATTGATCATTTAAAAATGGCCGGTGATGAGGCTAGAGTTAAGTTGGTGGCTTGCTGGGCGGCACGGCCTGATGAGCCGGGTAGGCCTATGGCATGCACGATCTTCAGATTATTAAAAGAAAAAAATAAACTCTTCTGTAAATGGAAGGGAGGCTGTTTTTCGTGACATATATTTACAGCTCTCTGTAATTTCTTGTTGCTTTAGGTAGAGCAATAGTAGTCCAATTTGTTATGTATCCGCACAGATCGCATTTAGCAGTGTTTTCGTAAGAAAACAATCGTGATGGTCCCCAGAATTTTCCTTGGCTTCTGAGTAGCCGTACAAGTATGTACCTTCTCTAGTGCGTCCACATAACGGAAGAGGACAGGGCAAATAGTTCAAAGTTGTAAAGTATACAGCAACGAAACAAGAACTCCCATAGAATAAATGATACAAAACAGGTAAATGCCGAAGCCACCCCTTCCCCTACCTTCGAACCAGCAGCAGCAGATGCTGCGTGTACAAACCGCCCGATCTGTGAAGAAGGGGTGTCCTCATCTCTGATAGCGACAACAGATCATTTAGTAATGGTGCTTTACTGAATGGCCGTCAACACCTGAGCGGATTTATTGTAAAGTTGTTATTTTATTCGTCTCTGCACGCAGTCATGCATCAAGAGCAGTATGCTCTGTCATATTGGAGATTTGTGCCATGGAGCTGTGTGGTGCCACGTTTCTGCAAATGGCATCATCTCCGGAAAATCTGCTGCTTTCTCGCCGCAATTGGTGCGAAATCTCGTAAACAAGAGATATATAAATTTCAATATTATTATTTGAGAAATTGAAACGGCGGATATTAGATCGGTATCTGATATTTCAGGCACCTTTCTGATCACCATTGAGCATTGAAAAAGAACACCATCCCTTACCGCTCTGACTTTCATTGAGTCCCGCCTCACCGGTGCACCCGTTCCTTATTACCTTTCAGATCAGATGAAATAATAGACACACCACACAAAAGGTACCTCGCATTGAACGGACACCTTCTGTCAATTAAGGAAAGAAATGTAATGTCATTTTTCAGTGTAAATACTCTTTCCTTTATCCGGAGGCACGGAACCACTCACGTGGCTCCCTCCAGCAAATCTAAGACGTCGCCGCGATCTACTCGGGATGTTGTTTTTACTGTCTCGGCTCGAAGATATACTCCTACACTTGACCAATAAGTAATTGCTCAGGATTTTTTCTGTGTTTGACAATGCCTTGTTCTTAGTGCCTTGACTCCGCTAGCCGTCATGGGCTTGTATAAGTCTAGTTGGAGTGACAGGGGTTCCCACCCTGGGGTCCACGGACACTTCGTTAAAGCTCCTCCGCATTAAAAGAATAGTTGGCAACACTTGAGCAGGAAGGGCAGGGGAATATGTGCTCATTTACTGACTTCTTTTTATTGATTTTACAGCGAACCTGTTGACAATTATTCTTTCCTGGCGAAATTGCTGACTTTCCGAATGTATCTGCACCTACATGATGATCATGGCAGTGTCAGGTTTATCCGTCATCGTCATCCACGTCGATCCGCAGGAAATTTTAATTCCACGTCTGCCGCAGACCTTCCTGCATTACACGAGCTTCCTTGTCGCCATGGAGTATCTGATAATAGTCAGTCTGGATCTGTCAAAGTGGTACACAGTTGCATTCACCTTTGACCGTTATGTTGCCATGTGCTGTCAGAAGTTTAAAACAAAGTACTGCAGAGTGAAAACTGTGAGAATCCTTGCAGTAATAATTCCGATACTGATTTCCTTGGAGAATATCCCCTATGTGTTTGTATTTCAACCGATGCGAATAATTGATAATATTTCATGGAGTATTGACATTAAGATGGATGTCATGAGGTCGCCGGCATTTGTAGCGTTTACTCGATTTAAAGTTTTCTTGGGTACAGCGTGCGCCTTCGGTCTAATGTTCTTATTTAATGTGTTGACAGTTAGACATATCCTTGTGGCCAGCAAGTCCCGAAAGGGATTCCGCAGTCACAAGAGTGAGAATTGTACTGACCCGGAAATGGAAAGCAGATGGAAATCCATAATTTTACTGTTCAGTGTATCGGGAAGCTTCATGTTGCTCAGTTTGACAACCGCTGTGAATCATTTTATCATCGGATTCAGCAAGCGGTCTGATCACGAGTATTATTCAACCGCATGTATAGTATCTGAAACCGGACATCGACTCACCTGGTTCAGTTCCTGTACAAACACCTGGATTTATGCAGTGACACAAACTAAATTCAGAGAAGAGCTGAAGACGTTGATAATATCTCCATGCAGGTTTATCCTGTCATTGACCAAGAAAAGTGTAAGTCAATTCAAGACTTCCAGTCCTGCGTAGCGCTCGGTTTCATTCCATCCCTATTTCAGTACCTACAGATGCCATTCAATTGACTTTATTTCCAGATCCTTCATATAAATGAGGAGTAAAAATCTTTATGTTACGTCTCTGTCTAAATGTGCAATGTGTATTTAAAAATAATTTATAATAAATAGAACAGTCAGTGTAATATAGAGTACACACAAATCAGTGTGAGTTCATCAGTCTGATGGCCTGGTGAGAGAAGGTCCTGGCTTTTATGCTGCGGTACCACTTCCCGGATGGTAACAGCTGGAACAGATTGAGGTTGGGATGGCTTCCGTCCCCACTGATCCTACGGGTCCTTTTCACACACCTGTCCTTGTAAATGTCCTGAATCATTGGAAGCTGACAACGACAGATGCGCTGGGCTGTCTGCACCACTCTCTGCTGTGTCCTGCTATTAAGAGAAGTACAGTTCCCATACCAGGCAGTGATGCAGCTAGTAAGGATGCTTAAAATTGTGCCCTTGCAGATAGTTCATAGGATTCGGGGGCCCACACCAAACTTGAGGTGAATGAAACGCTGTTGTGCCTTTTTCGCCACCCAGCTGGTGTTTACAGACTACGTGAGGTCTTCCCTGATGTGGATACCGAGGAACTTGAAACTGTTTACCTTCTCAAACGCAGATCCATCGATGTCAATAGAGATTAGCCCGTCTCCATTTCTCCTGTGATCCACAACCAGCTCCTTTGTTTTTACGACATTGAGGAAGAGGTTATTTTCTTGACACCACTGTGAAGATTGCTTCTACCCTGCAGGCCATGTCGTTCTTGTTTGAGATTAGACCAATCAATGCAGTGTCGTCGGCAAATTTAATTAGCAGATTGGAGCTATGAGTGGCGATACAGTCATGGGTATACAGGGAGTAAGGTAGGGGACACAGTCTGCAGCCTTGAGGGGCTCCTGTCATTGAGAATATGAACAATCATTTCCCTGTAATTCGTGGAAGAAATTCATGAACACATTTATTTAATAACTCCGCATAACATGATGTTAACGTCAGTAGCTTCATGGAATCTAACATGTGCCAACAGGTGGTTTTGATAGAAAATGCAAATCATTGCATGTCAGCCTGTTTCGGACATGCGCGAGTTCTCCCGCGGAAATTCTGACTTTGAACAATGTTTGTCCTTCTGTCTTCATAAGAACGAATCAACTGGAACAGGCAGCAGGAGCCGGCCACCTTTAATCAAAGTGACTTCACTGATTCCTTTGCTCTGCAATGAGCTGATTTCCGTTTAGCCTGAAACACTTGGAAGAATAAAGAGGACACAAGCAGATTGAATATCAGTATCAATTACAGAGGATGGAGGTGTATTTGAAATCTATTTCCAAAGGTGAGTCGACAGTAAAGGCTCCGTAGCACTGATAACGTATCCTGTTAAATAGGAAATAAAGCAGTAACACGTTGGTTCCAGACTGGCGAGATATGAGGCAGTGGAGAGCGGGGGAAGGGGGGCAGTTCGGTCTGTTTCAGAACTTGATCCCAGATCCAGCTCTTTTAGTGCGCAGTTTTATACAAAGAGCGGAATCAGAAGGTTGGATGCAAGGATTTGAGAGACAGCTTCTTTACGTCCCGGAGGTCAGAAAGAGTGAGGGTGATGGAAATACGGGAGACAGTGCAAACACTCAGACCATATCAGCAGTACAATCACTGGTAAAACTCCCGTTCACTCTCAGACACCAAGTGATTTTGAACACAATATCTCGCAGACTGACAGTGACATCCGTTTGTGTATTTTACTTTTACTGTTCTCATAGCTCCGAGCACAAGTCTCATTCGTGAGTCTTCCATCCCATTACCACAGAGTTTTAACTTTTACAGAGCGCAGTTTGTACAAAGTGTGATGGCAAGTTCCTTGGCAAGAAATGTTGTGACATTCCAGCCCAGCCTAGTGATGAGAGGGAGGGAACGTGAGAGCAGGGAGACTCCATTGTAAATCCCAATTATTTATTATCAAAACAATTATTGATCATAGTTCATCGTCCGACATCCACTTGCAATGAACCCAATTACCCAGAGTCTCGTGCTCACAAGGACTCTATTACTACCAATTATCTATTTAACAGCCCAGATTTATCAGAGGCGCATAAAGAAATATGACTCATGAATCTCCCAGGTTTACTTCTTTTAGTTTCAGCTTCGTCAGTGACCGGTTTGTACTGAGAGCGGAGACACCAAAACCTGTGGGACATTTTCTGTCCAGCCTGGATATCAGATAGTGAGAGTGGTCGACACAGAGAGAAAGGAAGCTGCAGTCATTTATTTTTTTTTATCGGTGACACAATTAATTACCCTATGAACGTTTGGTGTCGGGCACTTAGTGACTGTAAACACCATCTCCCGCAGTCTGGTAATTACTACAGGATCTGCATAGTCCGAATTCGTCAGTGGCAGATACCAGTTTCACTGCCGAATGGCCCAAGTTATCATTATCAGGCCTGCACTATGAGAGTGTAAAATGAACTGATTTATATTCGGTCTCATATCCCTTACCTACTAGAATATTCAATTAAACAGTAAATCCTTCGGGAAGCAAACAACTGAATGCCCGTTCGGTGTGAAAGGAACTGCCTCACAGCGCTCACTTGGAGAATGAGCACCCCACTGCCACTCGGTGGAGAGAGAACGCAACGCTCATTCAGACCACACTGCGGACCGAGAAGAAATCATTACTATACGAAACAACGGGGTTGATGCCCTAACTCACTGCGGAAATAATACAAAACGCATACAGGCGAAGAATGCGCACTCATGAACGGGGGAAAACAGATTGTAGCACAAAAGGAGTCTCACACTCGCAGAAGAAACAACACCAAACACAGAGGACAAGAAATGACGGACCCTTGCACTGCTCAATGACGGTATTTTGTACACAAGGGGCAAAAGAACGAACCACATGTCCAAGAGGACTGAGCGGAGAGGGAAGCAGCAAATCATAGTGCGGGGTGGAAACCCACCTATGCACGGAGTGGTTGCAGTCACTCTCACACATATACGTCCCACACACGCTCGGCATCAGAGCATCCACGACGGGGAGAGTAACGACCACATCGTGACAGGCTGAAGAACCCTCTCTACATGCACAGAGATTGCGGGAGGGAGAGTCGCTTTTGATCACAGCATAGGGTGCGGAAAGAGTTGTCCTCAAAACAGCCCCAGGACCGTTGTCCGTAGTTGAACTAGACTCTGTTGTCCCCAACACCACCCCAGGACCGTTGTCCGTAGTTGAACTAGACTCTGTTGTCCCCAACACCACCCCAGGACCGTTGTCCGTAGTTGAACTAGACTCTGTTGTCCCCAGTACTACCCCAGGGCTATTTTCCCTAGTTGAACCGGGGTAAACCATCTGGCCATGTAAGCGATGGAAATCACACCATCGCTATTCCGTATATAAAATGTCTAAATATCATAAGAATATCAGCATTTGCAGGAGTTGTTGGACAGTTAAGTTGGGAGTCTGCTATTGATATTATGGGAGGATTGTGACATTATAAAATATGTTTTTCACAAATAAAACTGTTTACTTTTTAGAAAACATAAAATATGTTGCTCAAGAATTTTTAAATATACATTTTGAACTTGAGTTTATTTGAAAAACTAGTTTGCAATGTAAATTATGAATAAAAGTTCGATATATAACATGGAGTTCTCTCAAGTGTATTTCAGCATTAACTCCGACGTCATCAGAAGAACATTTCTAGCTGCTGGTGCATGGTCAAATTAAGATAATTTGGTATGTCAACGCTGATTCTGCAGGGATGAAATGCAGCTGAAAAGGGTATCAAACGTTTTGCCTTTCTCGCAGATAGTGTGCATTGGATTGGAGTATTACTCGGGCGTCGGGATATTGCGCATTAACACATTTGGAAGGCAGTTGGAGAAGGAAGGTGAGATTATGGATTTAAGTGCAGAAAATTGATAGGGCGAGATGAAGCAACGAACCCACTGGTACTACACGTATGGAGATACCAGAGATTTGAAATGTCCTGGAGAGTGTAAAATGCTGTAAGGTTTCACTGCTGTGTAACGTGTTGTGAGGTTTCACTGCTGTGTAACGTGTTGTAAGGTTTCACTGATAAGGTTTCTCCGCAGCAGCAGTGTTTGGGTTATGACTAGAGGTAACCGGGTTTGGAATGCTGTTGTTCTTTTTTGTGCGTCTGGAAGAGAGATTTTCGCGGTCTTTTGCCGGGGAGTGATGAGGAGGGAATGAACGACTGGAGAGAAATAGAACATAGAGCAGTATAGCACAGTACAGTACAGGCCCTTCGGCCCACAATGTTGTGCTGATCCTTAATTTGTAGACCGCCGGACGGAGTGGACTTGGAGCGGGGGTCCAAAAGGCAGCGACGATCGGAGGAGGTTGCTGGTCGACGGCTGACTTATCAGTGAGCTCCAACATTGCACAATTGACTGTTTCATGAGAATGGGTCCATTTTATTTTTCTTCGTTTTCTTTACTAACCATATAGTGAAAGTAAGAATTATAACGTTTAATCGTTTAATCGCATATTGTGTACGGTTTGTTATTTCGGGCAATGATTTGTAACAGGGGACACATCGCGCAGCATGTAACGAGATCTCTGCGGTTTCGAGCGGCCGTGGGCAATCATTCCCTATATCAAACCGCCAGCCGAAGCGAGAGTTACAATTGTAAGGGCTACGTTCGGGATTGATTTCATTGGATGCTGTGTGATTACTGTGAGCGATGAACCAGTTGGGCAGATATTTGTACTCCTGCTGAAGTGTTAATTCACCTGTTAAATACTGTTCAAGTTGCAATTGTGGGCTGAGGTTTGAGAAAATGGCTGGCGCTTCTCCCGTTTTAATGCAGACCAGCGCTAAGGTAGCGGTAGCTGGGGGTGGAAATTTCAAAGAAAGGGTTCTCACGTTTCTGAGAAGTGAGGGGAAAGAGTAGTCGGATTTGGAATGTCTAATTAGTCCACGCCCCCCGGTGAAGAGTAAGAATTCTGAGTTAGTATCCACCCTTCTCTGGCGAATAAATGGAATAAATCAGATTCAAAGTACTAGCTATGGCAGACTCCGCCTATTCCCTGGAATACCGCCCCACCCCCCCACCCCCGCCCTCAAAGCGGAAGAGGTGTATGAGACCTGGACGGAGCGGACATCTGAGTTATTAACTGAGTGACAGAGCTGTGATGATGTAAAGCGACAGAGATTGGTTGAAAGTTTGAATGGGCGGGCCGCTGACGTTGCGAGAGCTGTCAGGTTGAAATATTCGGTAGCGACAGCACTGGACAATCCTTTTGGCCCGACTGAAAGCCCAATAGAGCTTATGGTGCCGTTTCCGAACATGCTTCAGGAGGAAGAGGAGAAGCTTTCTGGGCTTTGTTTCGGCTACAAAGGCAGCTGAATTGTTTGAAGCGCAGAGGGGTCATTCAAGCGGCAGAAGTGGATCAGTTATGAATAGACCAGTTAGCCAGGGGCGCCCAGTCCGATGAAATGATTATTTAGGGTCTCCTACAGTCTCGTAAGACGCGCCCCCTCCAACATTTGTTGAGCTGATCAGAGAGGTACAGGAAGAGGAAAGCTTGGAGGAGGCGCGGGGGAACAATGTCTGAAGGTAGAGACCTCAGTCGTAGTCCCCTGCGATGAAGTGACCACAGATAGCCTACCCCGGGGAGCGGGAGAGGAGATTGTGGCAGTGTTGAGAAGGGAGATATGTCGGCTGTTTATCGGCGTGTGTGATACCACTCTCCCCAATGATGGAACTGAATGTTGGGGGGGGGGGGGGTGCGGATTCTCCAAGGGGACGAACAATGCGTAGGGCTGCTAGTAGCAGGCGGCACGCCAGAAAGAGTCTGAGCCCACGGGTATCTTAGCAGGGAGAGTCTTTGGGAAAACCTAGAGGTGACATTGTTGGGGAACGGCCTGGTGTCTCTGGTGGAACATGTTCCCTGCAATCTACCAAGGAAACCCCGAAAGCGAAAGGCCCAGTTCCTGAAGGATCAGTGGGACCATGCTCCAAAGTGTCGCTACGAATAGAGGGTATGTATGCTAAAGCCATACGCAATACCGGGTCGCAGGTCACGTTGTTGCACCACACATTTTACAACCGGTATCTGAAGCATTTACATTTGACATCATTCAGGACACTGGAGACATCGGGGCGTGGTGCTAATGATTATCCATATGCCGGTCATTTGTCGGTGAAGTTGGAGTTTCCGGTGGCCAATGTGGAAGTGTCTGAGGTCTTTGATACAGTGGTGCTAGTTTGTCCGGATTCCGTTGAAAAGAGCGGCATTTCAATTCTGTTGGGGACCAACACTCCTCTTGTGAAGAGACTCATGGGGCCTGCAAGAAGAAGGCTGGCGAGAGCTTTCTGGGAAAATTATTTGTGTACCCGTGGTTTCGAGCGACTTTTGAGGAAGTACGTGACAGCATTGGGCCGGATACCCAATTTAAACAAGGGACTGTGTGGTTCACCCAGTCGAAGAAATGTTGGTACGGCCCGGGGAAATATCGAGAGTCATGGGGACCTCCAAATTTCCCGGAGTACCTGAGAGTGAAGATGGGGAAAAAGGCATAGGAGGATTGAGCGCATCTTAGCCCGTCGGAGTCCTTTGGACTGAGATGGAATGCAAAGTGTGAGGTGGCCTTTCAGTGGCTGAAGGAGCTGCTGACCCAGGCGCCGATGCTGGCTTTTTACGTGCCCCTGCTTACCGTATGTACTGCACACGGATGCTAGCCGAGAGGGGTTAGGGGGCGTCCTGTATCAGGATCAGGCGTCCGGGTTGAAGCTCGTTACGTTTGTCAGCCGGAGTCTATCGCCCTCTGAGAAAAACTACCCCACGCACACGTTCGAATTCCTGGCGTTGAAACGGGTGATGGTGGATAAGCTGAGTGACTACCTCCACGGGGCCAAGTTTGAGGTGAGGACGGACAACAACCCCTTATTGACCTCAGCGAAACAGATGCCACAGGCCAATGGTGGCTAGAGGCTTTGTCTGCCTATGATTTCAGCCTGAAGTACCGGCCGGGGAGCAGGATGATTGATGCGGATGCTTTCTCCTGAAGGGCGCATGAGGAACAGGTCAGGAACGAGGAGTGGGAGAGCGTTCCTACCCCGGGGTTGAAGACCCTGTGTCAGTTTCCCATCACCGTGAAGGGAGAGGAAAAGGAGGGGCATTAGCGAACGGTGGATCAATTGGGGGCTTCTGATGACGCCATCCCTCAAGTTTCTTGTACGCTGACTGCTCTGAAGGCAAGTCAGCTGCCGGAATTGAGTTCCGGTGAAGTGACTGCTGCTCAGCGAGATGATCCGGGCATTGGTATCATTTCGGGGGCGGTCGAAAAGGGAGACATGGCTCTATCGGAGAGGACAAAATACGCTTCGATGCCTCCATTACGACGAGAATGGTCACGGTTGGAGTTGAAGAAATAAATCTTATACCGGTTCAAGTCACCCCCGGACCGACCCCGCCGTTGCCAGCTGGTTCTGTCCGAGACGTATCGGAGGATGGCGTTGAAATCACCTCAGGATGATTCTGGACATCTGGGGGTGGAGAGGACCTGTGGATTGCTCAGAGACCGGTTTTACTGGACCAGAATGAAATCACCTCAGGATGATTCTGGACATCTGGGGGTGGAGAGGACCTGTGGATTGCTCAGAGACCTGTTTTACTGGCCCAGAATGAAATCACAGGTCGACGAATACTGCAAGTGGTGCTTTGGATGCATACGCGCGAAGACACTGCCTACACGGGCATCCCCCTTGTCCCACTTACAGAGTGCGGGGCCTCCGGACCTGCTGTGTATGGACTTCCCAGCAACAGAACTCGATGCCAGCAACATGGCGAATGTATTAGTCATCATGGAGCACTACAACAGACATACTCAGGCTTTTCCTACCAAGGACCATAGGGTTTCTACGATGGCATGTGTGTTATGGGAGAAGTATTTCATTTATTATGGCCTTCCCAGGAGAAGACATAATGATCACGGACGTGATTTCGAGAGCAGAATCATCCGTGAGTTACAGGGCATGCTTGGAGTCGAGAAGTCGAGGACTACGCCTTATCACTCACTGGGTGACCCCCAGTCGGAGAGCTTTAATCGGACCTTGCTAGACATGCTCAGGACCCTGGAGATCAGTGAAAAGTGCAGGTGGAGTCAACATATTGGGCATCTTGTTCACCGTTATAAATTTGCAAGAAATGAAGCTACTCGGTACTCGCCATATTATCGGTTGTTTGGGCGCGAGGCGAGGTTGCCCATTGACCTTTGTTTTGGGACTGACCAGGGTGAGTTACCACCGAAGACTTAACTGAAGTATGTGTCTGACATGAGAAGAGAGTTGAAAAGGGCTTATGAATTAGCTGTGGTAGCGGCTGCACCGCAGAATCAAATGAATAAGAAAAGGTATGATCACAAGTTGAGGTTCTCCCAATTCCTTCCAGGAGACAGGGTACTCCTAAGGAATTTGGGACTACAGGAAACCATACGTTGGCTGACCGCTTTTCGGCAACGCCCTATGTGGTGTACAGTCAGAAGCCAAACCAACCAGCTTTCCGGGTGAAACTAGAGGATGGGAATGGCCCTGTCAAGATTATCCATCGCAGCCACATATTGCCCCTGTGTCAGGAGGTGCAGGTAGAACCATAGCCGACTTGGAGCCCACACCTAGTAAGAGAACTCTTTGGAAACGCGGGGCGACTACCGGGCCCACAACAGGCAAGATTAGACTGGGTCCCACCCCTGAGAGGGATACTGATTCGGAGGATGACAACCTGGATGTATGGTATATGCTGCCTTTCCCTCACTCCCCAGAGATTTAGGAAGAGACATGGCCCTTCTCCTATTGAAGTGTGGGGGGTGCGGGGGATGTTTTCTATGGGCAGCCTGTGTTGCAGCGGGACTCTGCAGGGGAGGAGGCCGGGTCTGATCACGGAACAGAGTGCTCCGAGTTGCAGGAGGGCACGTGTGATAGATCGGGGGAGGCTTCGCCAGGCAGACTGGATGTATCCTCAATAGTGTCGGAACATAAAGAGTTAGATAATGGGGTGCGGAAATCTCAGAGTATTAGAGTCTCAGAGCAACCAGATAGGTTGGCCTACGTAGCACCATGGGAACAGAGGGAGACTCCTACTGTGTTGGGTAGCTATGTCACTGCCTTTTACACCTGGACTGGGCTTTGTGTTTTGCAGGAAGCGTTGGTGAATTATCCCAAGGTCAGGAGGACATGGCTAAATTTGGTGGGGGGAGAGTGTAACATGCTGTAGGGCTTCACTGTTGTGTAACATGCTGTAGGGTTTCACTGATACTGTAATGGTTTCTCTGTAGCAGCAGGGTTTGGGTTATGACTGGCGATAACGGCTTTGGGATGCTGTTGTTCTTATTTGTGAGTCTGGAAGAGAGATTTTCACGGTCTTTGGCCGGGGAGGGATGAGGAGAGAAGGCGTGAATGGAGAGAGTTGGCACACCGCCCAACGGGGTGGTTTTGGCGCGACGGTCCGAAGGGCAGCGACGATCAGAGGATGGCGTTGGTGGACAATCGGCTTATCTGTGTGCTCCAACATTGCACTACAGATTGTTTCATAGGATTGGGCCATTTTTCATTTTTTTCGTTTTCTTTACTGACAATATAGTCAAAGTACCAATTATAATATTTTAATCACAAATTGTGTACTGTTTGTTATTTAAGGGTACTGATTTGTAACAGGTGACACATCGCGCAGCATCGACCCAAACGAGATTGCTTACGTTTCGCCGGGCCGGAGGCTATCACCTCCGATATTTAGCTGCCAGCCAAAGCAAGATTTACATTAGTTTCTGTCTTCAGTGTGAAAACTATCCTTTTATCCTTGTGAAGTCGGTTTCCTCTATATTGTGATTTATAATGTCATGCTCAGCCTTTCATGTGGTATCCTGCTACGTGCCTTCTGAAAATCTAATTCCACCACATCTTCAGGCTCCCTTCTAACATCTAGAAACGCTCTTTTCATGTTGATCAAACATGACTTGCCTTTCACCCAATGTGCTGGAAGGGTCTCAACTTGGGTCGAAGATAGAAATATTGCTAATGAAATCTTTTGGCTCACTGGCCTTCATCAGTCAATGCACTCGGGATAGAGGGTGGGGTTCTGTGTTGCAGATTACAGCCTTTGTACCTCAGCATCTGAGAAATATTGATCATGATATTGGGACATTACTGCCCGCGGATAATCATAGTGAGATGTTTCAGGCAACTGATCACCGGAGTCAGTGTAATGTCACTGTCCGGCAGAAGAAAGGAAATTGATTGGACTTCGTTCCTTTGCCAACATAATCAAATGACCAAAACACAGGGCAGTTTTGTAAAGCCTCAGAATTACATTCGCAGCATTCGGCTTTTCCGAAAATAAAAGGATGGAGGACTAATTGAAGAATTAAAGAATTAGCAAGTTACTTTTGGGTATTAGCGGAGGATACCGCTAGACGTGCTCACAAAATGTAACCGTAAGAGCGGCAAGCGTAAAAGCAGAATTTTAGAAATAAGAACAAGGGTAGGGCATTTGGCCCATCGAGCCTGCTCCGGCATTTAATAAGTTCATGGCCAATCTGATCATGGACTCATCTCTAATTAGCTGCCTTTTCCCCTCAACCCTTAATCCCCCAACTTTGCAAAACTCTATCCTATCTTGTCTTAAATATATTTCCTGGGGTAGCCTGCAGCGATTCATTGGGCAGAGAATTCTGCTGATTCACCACTCTCTGGGATAACATTCCCTCTTATCTCGGTCCTAAATGTACATTGTGTGTCTTGAGGTTATGTCTCCTAGTTCTGGTTTCATCTACCAGTGGAGATAAATTTCCTGCCTCTATCTTATCCATCCCTTTCATAGTTTTATATGTTTCTATATCGTGTAACTCCAGGCCACAGTCTTCAAACAATCTCAGAAAAGGAAGAAAAAAAGATATTAAAGATAGAAATTGAGCTGAATCAGAAAATGTAAGCTAACTAGTCTCCGTTAGGCGCCATCATCCGAAGCTCCTCCCTCCGATTATAAAGGAGTTAACACACTCCATCAACTGACCAAAAGAGGGCAGTGTCATATCAAGGTACGGCAGAAGAAAGGAAATAGATTGGACTGTGTTCCTATGCGAACGTATCAAAATACCACAACAGCGAGCCGTTTTATAATGCCTCAGAATTACATTCGTAACATTTATTTTTTCCCGAAAATACAAGGATGGAGGACTAAGTGAAGAATTACAAATTTTGTTAATTTTGGGTATCAGCAGAGGATACCCCTAGGCGTGCTAACCAAATACAACCATACGAGCGGCAAGCATAAAAACAGAAGAATGTAAGAAATAGGAACCACCGATCCTGTTCCGTCACCTAATAAGGTGATGGGCAATCTGACCAAGGACTCATCTTCATCTGCCTGTCTTTTCCCCTTAACCCTTAATTTCCCTACTTCGCAAAAACCTATTCGACTTTGTCTTAAATATTTTTCCTGGGGTAGCGTGCATTGCTTCATTGGACAGAGAATTCTGCAGGTTCATCACTCTATTGGAAAACATTTCCTCCCTCTTTCCGTCCAAAATCTACATTGCCGTATCTTGAGGCTATGTCTCCTATATCTAGTTTCATTTACCAGTGGAAGCAACTTTCCTGCCTCAATCTTATCCATCCCTTTCATGGTTACAGAGGTTTCTATATCGTGTAACTTCAGGGAACAGCCTTCAAAAGAACTCAGAAAAGGAAGAAAAAAGATATTAAGGATAGAAATAGAGACGAATCAGAAGATGCAAGCAAACCAGACTCCGTTAGGCGCCATCATCCTCAGCTCCTCCCTCCAATTATAACGGAGGTAGTACACTGAAGGAATATACCTTCAATCCATTACTAAGGCGGTAAAAAACAAATTCCGGATTGGTGGTGGGGGCGTGTGGCAAAGGCGCCAGTACAGTGTACAAATCTGTCACTTTAACGGTGGTGATGGGGATTATTAAACCTGATAACATACGTCAAATCGTTCATTTAATCTCAATCCTATCTTTGGTCAGTGATTGGAGGTAAGAAAACGTTTAAGTCGCTGGAGATTTGGTCACGTGGTGACGTCATCTTTTAGAAATTTTGACCCTAATGCGGACGAGACGTAACTTCCAGCGTCCATTTGCTTTAGACTGGAAAGTATTTCTTAAATGTTGTATGATTCTAATTATAGGTTATTTGTTAACTGTTCAACACTTAAAAGTTCTGCGATAGTTTAAAGTGTGAATGCATTGAGAATGTAAAATATTGCACAAGGACTGGACATTTGTGAGTTCAGTTGAGAGAGAAAGAGATGTAATGCGTGCGTGAGTGAACGGAAGGAAATCGTCTGATTGTTGGCATTGTATTGAAAGGATGTTTCAATTAATCGTTTCTTTAACAACAGGATCTCACTGTCTCCAAATGTCTCCTTCATTGGTTGAAATAAATTTGAAAGAACATGTGGATATCAGAGACTGCTTCCTTTTCCGAAATTGTGTGACGTCGCAATTGTGTATGGAGGCCGCAATCATCCACATCTGGTTTCCCTTTGTTCTTTGGAATATTTGATAAGGACCTCACTCTAGCAATTAACTGTTCATTCTTTGTACACCAGTTACCAGCGACAGCTTTGAAGGAAGAAACGTTGCAGCTCAGGTGTTTGCTTTGCCTTTCCTGCGTATTTTGATTGTGTTCTTGTGTTTGTTTATTGTGGTATTGATTTCAGAGTGAGACACGGATTCCACACTGGCCATGTGAAATCAAGGTAAAATGGACCGGGATATGATTGTATCTCTTCCGGGAAGGATAAACCAATTGTTCAAAGGAAAATTGATATAAGACAGATTGGTGTGTACTTGAATTGTGAATTTGAAGTTCGCTTTCTAGGAGGCTGGTTCATTTGGAAAGCAAAAAAAAAAAAGATGCTGCTGAATATTTTGAAATGCTGATCTTGATTTACAGGGTTCCATGGGGGAAAAAAACGTGTGTATGTAATCGTAGCATCTGCCCTGTAATGAGCAAAGGAGATTTCAGTTTATTTCGCGTACAGTTTCAGTCCTGTAACAAGTATACGTGATTTCAGTTCAGAGAGCGTGCAGTTTCAGTCCAAATTTAATAGTTTGCTTTCACAATCAGCCCCAACTCAGTAAATTATCCAAGTCCTGCAGGATGGCCAAATTAAAGACTGTCTCTCGGAACACTATAATATCAGAGACTAAATATAGTTGTAAAGTGCACTGACGATTATTCCTTTCCTGTGGAACATCACTGGCCTGTGACCTCCAGGCAGAGTAAACTCCATCCACTACCTCATCGGTCTTCCCTTGGTTAGCCAGTTCTGAATCCATGCAGCCAGGTTTCACTGGATCCCAGGCCACCTGATTTTCTGAAATTGTGCACATTCGGGAACTCAGTCTAATAGCTTACACAATTCATATACCACACATCGAATCTTCGGTTTCATCTCCTTATTTTTCACTGTTTCATGGGATTTATTCTGGCTCATAAGGGACACAAACCCATACTGACTGTCCCCAAACAGAATACGGTTCTCCATAAATTCCGCCTCGAAGAAGCCTCTCCAGTACCTTGCCCTCTACTGACCGAAGACTCACTGACCTGTAATTCTCAAGACTATCTCTATTACATTTCTTGAACAAATAAATAACATTTTCCATTCTCCAAACCTCCCGTACTACTTCAGTAGCCAGTGATGACGCAAATATTATGTCCAAAAGCCCAGCAATATCTCCGCTCGCTTTCTCTAATTACCTAGATTACATATCGTCTGGCACAGGGAAATGTTTTATATTCATGTATTTCCACTTTCCACCTCGTAATTCTAAGCATCTGCATGTCTCAGCACACCTGCCTATTGTCGCTGTATCCACATTCATCAAAGTCTCACTCACTGGTGAATACCGAAGCAAAGTATCATCAAGGATTTTCACTGCCTCCTTGCACTCCATGCACGTTTCCTTTTTTATCTCTTATCTTTCCCACACACTCTCTCATCATCCTCCTGTTTGTCACCTACCTTAATTCGGCCCTCCTATGCCTTCTCATGTCCCCTATTAATTCTTCTAAATCCATTATTAAATCCGTCCAGGTTACATTGTGAATTTCACGCCCTGCCTGATCGTTTCTTCCAGAGCATTAAGTATATTTCTTTCTTCTTTTTGGAGAGGTGTTCCATATCTCTTTTCAACCAGGGTTACTTTACGGTGCCATCCCATCCCCGCCTCAATGAAACAAGCCAATGCTGAGCCTCAATCTAGTGCACCATTAACAGTCTCCATATTTCTCTTGTGCATTTGAAGGAACAAATCGCTTCCCTAATTCGGCTCCCACGCTCCTACCCAATAGTATCAATTAAGTACATTCCATATTGTCTGATGCTATCCCAGTGTAAGGTATGTGGAATAGCTGTGCTCTATCGTTCTGAAATGCTGACACGCGGAGAGATCAGTTACCTGATCCATTTCACTTTCTAGTATTAGCACAGTATCGACTGTTCACTCGTCCGCCTGCCGGCTACTTCTGCTGGGTCACCTTCCCGTACACAGCTGAGAAATTCAGTCACATCTAAATCTTTTAAACAGAGGAATTGCCGATGAATATCAGTGAAGTTTAAGTTGCCTGTGACGACCGCCGTGTTAATATAATAACCTGTGGAAAATCTATGTGCCGATCTCTCACTGTCCCTGTGTGTTGTTTTCGTTTAGTGATGGGAGTTCTGTACCAAATACCCTCAAACGAGTGTTTGTTCCCTTCCTATGTCTAAGTTCTACTCACAGTCGATTAACATACAATCCCATCACAGTGCCTTCCCTTTCTGAAGTTGCGATACTGTCACACTGTCCTTGTGTTTAAAAGGCGTTCCATTTACTCTCTTTTACCCGACTATGAACATTTTGAAACATCTGAACCCCGAAAAGTCCGGAGGTCTTTCCTTCCTTTGTGATTGATTTGATTTTATTTCTTACATCCTTCACATACATGAGGAGTAAAAATCTTTACGTTACGTCGCCATCTCAAGGGACAATCCGCAACCATAGTAATTTATAATAAATAGAACAATAAATGTAACATAGAGATACACTCAAATCAGCGTGAGTTCATCAGTATGATGGCCTGGGGGATGAACCTGCCCCGGAGCCTATTGGTCCTGGCTTTTATGCTGCGCTACCTTTTCCCGGCATAAGATCAAAATCTATCTCCCGATCTGTCACTGTCACTGTGTATTGTTTTCGTTTCGGTAATGCGGTTTCTCTACAGAATACTTTCACACGAGTTTTTCTTGCCTTCTTACTTCTGAGTTGCTCTCACAGTCTATTAACATACAACCCTAGCACAGTATCCACCCGTTCCGCAGCTATGATACTATCACACTGTCCCTGTGGATCAAAGGTTTTCCCTTTACTCTCTTTTGCATGACTATGAACATTATGAAACATCGAACCCCGAGATGTCCGGAAATCATTCCTGCCCTTGTGATTGATTTTATTTCTTACATCCATCACATACATGAGGAATAAAAGTCTTTACGTTACGCCTCTGTCTAAATGCGTAATGTGCCACCCTAGTAATTTATAATAATTTATAATAATTAGAACAGTCAATGTAACAAAGAAATACACTCATATCAGCGTGAGTTAATCAGTCTGATGGCCTGGGGGGATGAAGCTGCCGCGGAGGCTGCTGGTCCTGGCTTTTATGCTGCGGAAGCGTTTCCCAGATAATTTTCAAATCTCTCTGATAGTTTGGAATTTATTCATTTCGGGATGACCAGGCACATGATTGTTTGAATTTATGACATATTTGCCAAGTCTACTGTTTTTTTTAACTGTTTTATTCTAAAACTGCGCTGAATTGCATTTGGAGTGGGCGTTATCTACACAGATGGCCATTTAACGTAAAAACATACTTCATTCCATTTTTCAGCTCTTGTCTGAATTTCCTCTGTGTCAGTGTATAGATACAAGTATTGGTGCACACACTGAGAGATTGCAACATGAACCCACACTGCTGTAGTATATATACCGGGGAACTGAAGTATCTTTCCAGGTAATAGTAATTTACCCTTTGCCATTTCAGGGAATGAGCTGCATACGGCATCCAGAATACTATGAAATTAGCGGAAATTGCAAACAATAAAATCATCGATTTTCTGCGGTTTTCCACCTCGATATCTTTCTGATTATCGCTGCTCTTCCGAAGCCCTCTGCGGACTCTATTTGCCGCAATTATATGCCTTACTGTTAACACATTGAAGACAAGAATTAAGCCGATTGGTAGCAACGGTGTTAAAATGCTATCTAGTAATTCGATTCCTTTCCACACGGGTGAAGTAGCGTATTCATCTGTGAGGACGCAACGCCACGGGATGTTGTCAATGACGAGGTATGGTTCAACAGTAAAGTAAAACGGAACACTTCTCCCGCAACTCACTAAAACCACTGTCACCATAACCACAGTTGCTGTTCTCTCGGAGCAGTATCGCTCCCGCAGCTTTTGACAACATATTGCGATGAAACGATCGAAGGTAAAACTGACCGTAAACCAAACAGAGCAGTCTCTCGTCACAACAAATAACGCAGTTGTCACTGCGCATACAGGAGTGATGAGCAGGTATCTGGAATAAATGTAGATATTGTTGGTCCGATCCAGTAAGGCGAAATCTATTACCACCATCAGATCCGCTGTTGCCATTCCAACCAGGTAACGGGTGATGCATTTGGAGAGTCCGCATTTTCCCCGAGATAGGATCACAATCGCCGTTAAATTAACTACAAGAAATTTGGAGAGAGAAAAAAAAATCAACACAGAATTATCGTTAGCTGCAAATGACTGAATGCCCAGCATTTTTCCAATGCTACGCAGGGTATAATTTCTTTTGGAAGTGAAAAACAGAAATTCAATTTGTGCGGACTCTGTCTGTGCACACCGGCTGGACAATAATGGACAGAATTAGCAGTGGGTTGGCGAATTTCCGACAGATTAGAACTGATTTCCTTGTCTGAAGATTCGGTGAAGATCGATCGCTCCATAAACAACATCATATCGATTATTTGAGGCAGAATAGCTGAAAGATTTATTTGTTGAGAAATCATGAGATTTAGTGCATAATTTAACGTTTTATGGAAGAAAAGACCTGAGTGTCGATATTCGACTGCCCAGTGAGTTGAAAAAAGCTTCTGATCCGGAAATGCGACTGCTGTCGGTTCAGAAAGCCAGGCAAGGTGAAATTATGGAAGTACTGCAATATCGGCACCAGCGCCATTAACAAAAGTAATAAAAAACATCGCACAGAGAAAAAAAATCTAGAAGCTGAAAAACAAGACTATCAGATGCTTGAATCCTCAATTCTGGGAACACATTTCAGACGAATGTAGAATCTGTGCTCAGTAAAAGTACAAACAATGCAGCGGAACGAAACAAGAGACGACGGGACCATGCATATAGTGACCAGCTACAGTATCTTACCCGGGATACCGATCGCGACAAGTGTAGGGTAGAAAACGGCCGCGATGTAGTAAATCGCTGGATATCCCATATTCCGTCAGAAGCAGCGTTCAGTCGAATGGAATTATCCCATTGCTCATATGGACCGGTGCCAGGTTTTACAGAGTTATATATAATTCAGAATAATTCCACTGCGGCAATTAGTGTGGTTATGATATCTGCCGCAAGAGGGACAACCAGCTACACAAACAGTTACATTAAATTGTTTTTCTCACTCTGTACGCGTGCCATAAATTCGCATCCCCATGGGATGTTAGAAGATATTAACTTTAAAAAAAAAGAAAATACGAACTTTGTCAATGTCCTTTCCAAGATACCTGGCTTCAGCTGCTGAAATGGGACATTTTATGACAGGGTTGCTTCAAACGTGGACAATAATCCTGAACAATCTACATAGACAATCAACTTCAAACAGATTTATTTTGTCACATGCGGCGGAGCACATTGAGGGAGGGACATTAGCGTTGCAGGTGAAATGGAGTATAATTTATTGAGGGGGAAGTTAGGGACCTTTTTTTCTGTCGCTTGTTCTAGTCATTTTGAGTCGTTGGAATAACGAAATTCACAATGTCACCTAATGACATGTATCAAAATAAAACACATTGTACGTATGTTCTTCTGAGCAAATGGAAAATATAGAAAGTGATATTCCTGGGACCTTTGATAATAAAAAGCTACCGACCCAAACGAATTTAGATGTGGCTGGTGGACGGATTGTTTGACCTGTTCTCGATTAGCAGAAAATGGATGGTTCATTTTTTGATTCTGACAAGTTTACTGCAATGACTGGTGTCAGGCAAGTTGTTATTGATCATGTAGTTGATAACTTAGATGTCGATGGAGAAAACTGAATCAGACAAGAATTCGGACGAATCCCAGTTTGGAAGCGCTGTTCCAGCCAAGAACTCTATCCAGGCTTGTTGCTTGATGTTGACTACCTGGGAAATCTGCTGAAAAAATGGCAGATGGAATTTAGTACAGAGAAGTTTGGGGTGTTCTGCGATGTGAGGAATGATAAAACACGCTAAGGCGCACATATTAAATAGGTGGACTTCAGTGTGCGGTATTTAAAAAGAGACCTGACTATACAGATCGATAACTCCTGGAAAGCGGCGTCACGGGCAGATCGGCTCGGACTGAGCTCTCATCACATTGGCCTTCACATTCAGATCACGGAGTAGACGATTTGTAACGTTATGTAGAAGCTGAAAAATACGTTGGTGAGGTCATAGATAGAACATCGTGGGCTTTTCTGGCCACCGACTTACAGTTTTGAAATATCAGTAAGCTTAAAATAGTGCAGCGATAATATGAAAGTAAGGGTTGAGAAATGAGCAGAGTGAATGCACGCAGATTTTCCCCATCCAGGGTCTGTACTATAGACACTACAGAGAGGGTGTGTGGATACTAGAGAGCGAGTGCACTGGAGATTCAAAATGGCGTTGCCTGGAATGGAGGACGTACCTGAGGAGAACAGGTTGAGTGCACTTGGCCTTTTCTCCTTGTAGTGAGGGGGAATGAGAGGTGACCTGATAGAGGTGTATAACATTATCCACGTTCATCGCGTGGATCGTCAGAGCTTTCTGCCCCCCAGGGCTGAAATGGCTAACACAAGGAGGCCAAGGTTTTAAGGTCCTTGAAAATAGGTATAGAGGGGATACCAAATGTGAGATTCTCACACAGAGAGTGGTTTCTGTATGGGATGCACGTGGTGCTGAAAACGGATACAAAAGGGTATTTTAACAGCCTGTTAGATAGTTACATTGTGCTTGGAAAAGTAGAAGGCTATGCCCTCTGGAAAGTCTGGGGGGTTTCTAGAGTAGGTTACATTTTTGGCACAACTTTGTGGACAGTAGGGCCTGTAATTGTGCAGTAGATTTCTATAATTTGATTGAACCTACCACTGGAGTTCATAGTTTGTAGGAGAAAGTTAAAATGCAGCGGTAAGTGGTTGATTCAATTGCATCATTACAGTGAAGGTTGTGTCGGTTCGTGAATGAGAGAGGGACGGAGGGTGCAGATAAATGCAGGGCAGACGGATGATGGACAGAGGCGCCTATTTCTCTGCAGTAATAGTGTGTATCTTCATGATAATGTGCAGTAATAATGTATCTTCATGATAATGTGCAGTAATAGTGTATCTTCATGATAATGTGCAGTAATAATGTGCATCTTCATGATACTCTTGAGACTTTAGAGGGCGTGCTCAAGCTCACCTTTCAATCTCATTTCCTTCTTCTCCTGAAGTACAAACTACAAACGTGCTCTCTGCATGTTGTGAAACTCGCACCGGTGAGCGGCCCGCGGCTTATTGGTAAAACAAATTTTCACCATTCTGCACCCAGTGTGAAACGTATCAATGTGTAGCCCTCGGTTGCCTCGTGATATTCTCACGTCTGTATCTATGGTGGAAATGTTAACAATGTGCGGATTTGCTATCACAGGAGGATGACTCGCCTATCTGTATAAAACGTGGAGCTGGTATTGATGTGCGATGTGCAGGACTGTTATCATCACTGTGGGCTGCTCACCACTATGTATCCATTGCGGAATTCGTACTGATGCGTGGCCCTCGGCTGCTTTAAGGTTATCTCAGCGCTGATAAAACGCTTTTCCCTCTCATACTTTGAACACGATTTGTAAGGCTGACTGTGTCGTCCAACTGTGTGGTTCACCTTTTCTTGTAAATTGCTTTCTATCTTTAACTCAGAAACAGTTGCCATTTGTTGCGACAGCAATTCGTTTCAATTACTACTCCGCCATTACATTGTCCACTGCGCCATTAATCAATACAAACATAGAAACATAGAAAATAGGTGCAGGAGTAGGCCCTTCGGCCCTTCGAGCATGCACCGCCATTCAGTATGATCATGGCTGATCATCCAACTCAGAACCCTGTACCTGCTTTCTCTCCATACCCCCGATCCCTTTAGCCACAAGGGCCATATTTAACTTCCTCTTAAATATAGCGAATGAACTAGCCACAACTGTTTCCTGTGGCAGAGAATTCCACAGATTCACCACTCTCTGTGTGAAGAAGTTTTTCCTCATCTCAGTCCTAAAAGGCATATGAAGAAAGGCTGGATCGACTAGGCTTATAATCACTGGAATTTAGAAGACTGAGTGGGGATCTTATTGAAACGTATAAAATTCTAAAGGGATTGGACAGGCTAGATGCAGGAAGATTGTTTCCGATGTTAGGGAAGTCCAGAACGAGGGGTCACAGTTTAAGGATAAAGGGGAAGCCTTTTAGGACCGAGATGAGGAAAAACTTCTTCAGTGACGGACGGAGATGCATTTTTCGGCAAAGCAGGTTTCTGACTCTCACGGGGACTCTGAGGTGGTGATGTTTCCCGGCAAATGTTGTCAATGCTCAGACACTGGAGGTGCTGCCTGGACGAGCACTGTCCACGTACACACTGCAGAATGAAATCTGATGAAGCGGGGTCCTTCACTGGATGGCATCAACATTCCTATTGACTTGCTGAAGATTTAAGTGTGGAATATTCCATCATACTCTTGTTCCGTGTCATCCGTGGACATAAAGTAGGACATGTCAGAAGGCGAGTCACAGAGCAAGTCTCCAATGTTAATCTATTGATCCTGCTGCAAGGCAGCTTGAAACTAATTTTGCCAATCTACCTGGGATTCAAAGGGCTCCAATCTTATAGACCGGCCGCAGATCCGTCTGGATAGGACCCCTGGGGAATGTTTACACATTCATTCGCCAATATCACTAAGCATGGATTTTAGAGGGTGAATGTGAAGCGATAGTGTTCCACAATGCGGTATCGGAATCTAATGTGTATTGGGTCTAAACAATCTAGACTGAGGGAGCACGTGTAGATGCAGGTAGGGCACATGCACTCGCAGAACCTGCAGAACGGACTGGGGGCCTTGTAGGGAATTATATCCCGTTGAAGACGGAGGAAGTTACGGAGGAGGAGTGCTGAAGGTGTGTTAGGTAACAACATGAAGATTTTTTTTTACTCCAGCGATAAGAAGGATGCGGAAATCATAGAAAGTGTGCAGAGGAGATTTACAAAGATGTTACCTGGATTGGGGAGTATGTCTGAAGAGAATAGGTTGACTTAACTCGGCCTTTTTTCTTTGGAGCGTATGAGGAAAGCTGGTGATCTGATCGAGGTGTATGAAATAATGATCGAGTGGATAGCCAGAAGCTTTTTTTCCCAGGACTGAAATGTCTAGCACGAGAGGGACACAGTTTTAAGGTGCTTGGAAGTAGGTACAGAGGAGATGTCAGCGGTAAGTTTTTTTTTTCCACATTGATGGCGATTGCATGGAATGGGCTGCCGGCAACGGTGGTGGACGCTGATACGGTAGGGTGTTTTCAGAGACTCCTGGACAGGTACATGGAGCTTAGAGAAATATAGAGTTATATGTAACTCCAGGTAATTTCCAAGGTAAGGACATGTTCGGCACAGTATTGCGAGGCGAAGAGCCTGTATTGTGCTGTAGGCTTTCTATGTTTCTATTACGCTGGAGGAAGGTAAATTCTCCAGAAAGTGAGACATTGATGTCAGGGAATATTCACCCGTTTCAGGGTGATCATATCGTTCAGTCAATCAAAGGTCAGGCAAATGGTTGCAAAATCAAACATGAAAACGGCAAAATAATGATAATTACTATCTTAATTCAATGAAAATGTAGGAAACTGCACGAAATTTCAAGCGTGTGAGGATGGGAGATTAGGATGTTCAATTCGAGTTGTCTAAGGACACAGGCGTATTTACTTGCCAGAAAGCGTTGTTCTGCCAACCAAGCTACAAAATTCCAGATGGCGACTCTCCTGTCATTCTCATCCTGAAAATGCTGTTTTTGTAATTGTCAATTAAATATCGCAAACATTTATTGAATATAAAGAACTACAACTAACGGCTCAGTGTATATCGTGGGTTTCCCATCTTCAGGAACACAAATACAGTAACTTCATATTACGAAAGATATGTCATATCTGGAATTTTCCAGTTAGCAAACGATTTCCTTCCACGCCGCTCTGCCGTATTGGGAAACCGTGTACGAGGCAAGTTTCAACAGTGGATTGCCACTGCCTTTGGCAGGGTGAGCTTTTTTTTAAGAGATCAACAGCTCTCTTAACCCAGCAAAGATGGAGAGCGTGCAAGCGTGTCGGCTGGATTCAAATCGGGCCGTCTTGCCCCGAAGTCCAGCACTGATGCCACTACGCCACCAGCGGGCTAAATATTTATTATATTTTAGAATGAATGTCTTGGAGATTTTATTTTGTCTCGAAACTTAAGCTGCTAATTTGAGACACATTAATAAATAATAACTTTCATAACATGTACAACGTGTACTAAATACGTATCAAATTTGATCTTTAGCAGATCACAATGAATATCTGTTAATGACAGGGAATTTTTAAGCAGTTAAAATGTAATATATGTATATGTGTTCCTGAAGGTGGAATGTCAGTAACTGTATTCACCGGAGAGACACCATTTGGAATATTGTAGCAGAGTTGGCAGAACAACACTTTCTAGCAAGTGAATAGCCCTGTGTCCTTAGATGACTCCAATTGAAAATACTGATCAACCATCCGCACACGCTTGAAATTTGGTGCAGGTTCCTGCATTCTCATATAATTCTGGTCGTAATGATCATTATTTTGCAGATTTCATTGTTTGTTTTTGCACAATATACATTTACTTCATATTACGCTAAAAAAAACTTCCCTGTCATAAACAGGGAGTCATTGCGCTCTGCTAAAGTTCAGATGTGATACTTATTTAGTACACGATTTACATGCTATAAAAGTTACTATGCTTAAGATTCGTGACAAAATAAAATCTCCAAGACCCTTCATGTTAAAATGTTACATATTTTCACCTCTGCTGCTGGTCCTGTTGTACTCTACCCAGAGGGAGCTCGTCCACTTGTAGGCCTCTCCTGACATCCAGCTCCTACCGGTGACTCCGAGTTACTGTTTGCATCTGAGAGTGGCAACCCCCAGCACGGCGTTTCGACAGGTGGCTAAACCAGGTGGGGGTAGCCAGGAAACTTGAACCCTCGTTAGTAAGGGATTTGCTTACCCCAGCATTTAAAGCCAGTTCCCGGACTCGGCGGATGAGATCCACTGCAAGATGCATTAACCAAGAAGGCTTTGCAGAAAGCTTCATGAAGAGTGAATGACAAAACAAGGCACAGAAGGTGTCATGGCAACCGCTGCCTTCGCCAATCTTGACCTTTTTATCCTGCCTTTGGACCAAGACATTTGGGGCCGAGAGAGTGGAACTGCCCCAGTGCAAAGCTTTTTAGCTATGAAATTCTTTCTTCACAAGTTACAGCATCTTCGGATACGACAGACAATCAACACTGCTACAAATAATTAAATAGGAGTTAGGAATATAAAAACAAACTAATCAGTTCGGTCATAACCCATTGATATTCTTTCAGACTTTTACCTTGCACAGTTTTCACAGTCATTTCAAATATACATCGGTTTTCTAGTTATAATTCCGCATATTCCATAAAAATTGTCACATCGTCTATTTCAAAGAAAGAGATTGTCATTTATTCGCCAATGGACGTATATAGATAGATGGACGGGTGCATAAATAGATAGATGGATCGATTGAGAAGGATTACTTTTACGAGACAGATAATTTGATTTTTCTGGGCTGTGAAGAGAAACAGAGGTTATTTCCCTCCTTCCAAGGGGTCCATTACTACAACGAACAGGACTACAGGAACATCACTGCCCACGCGGTGTAACCAGTGCTGATTCTAACATGCTACCGAACACCTGTCACCTGATCTCCAGATCCCTCAATTCTACAATGTTATTATCACATCACATTCATTCCCACGATATCTCACACAGAGAATATCACTGCTTATTCAGAAACATCTTCATGAATTCTGGTGAATTCATTGCTTGTCCAATCTCATAATGGGCAGCAAAAACAATACGTATGACCACAAAATAATATAAATATCCCTGTTTATAAAAAATGCTCTTCAGCACAATCACACCACTAGTGAGGATACCCTACAATCAGTGATCACACTGTCGCTGGATATCAGAACATATTGGTTATGTATTTCATTGTCAATGCCCACTCCCTTGCAGCAAATAAAATGCTGATAACACACATTCTACGAACTGCAGAATAAATGCCTCAAATATATAATCATTAATCGTATTTATTGTGCCCTGCACAACAGGAGATGGTTGTGCGTTGTGGACAGAATTTCCCTGCATCTTATCGTTCAGATGAGAGAGTTGCAAGGTCAATGTACCAACGAGTCCGAAACATCAGTGGACATAAAGACATTTAACCTCGGCTTTTGTTGTTATTTTTGCACTTATATCAGATGTGACCCAACGGATAAGGAGAAATATTCACTCTTTTTTTTCTATCATCACAGTAGGCCATGTTTATATTTCCGGGTACCCGCACATTTTTATTTTCGTACATCTAAATGAAATTCAGTGTTGTTTATTTGCGAATCCTGTTGCACTCTTACATTTAGTTAGTCTGCACTGTTGTGTTCAGTGGGTTCATATAATGGAAATCACTGGGGAACATGAGAATGTCGTGCTTTGATCATCTTTACACAGCTGATCTGATTTCCTCTGATGTCTCATAGTGAATTTAACTGTCAAAATACCCTGTATACGTGTAAACATACATTAGGAATGCTTAGCCTTTGGGAAAAAAAACTGTACTGTGTGTGTCGAATAAACGTGTAAGTTTTCCGTTGTTTCAAGCAGATGGTTTAGAACAGCAAGAGAGAATTGCTGTGCATCACTGGTCAGATTGATTACAGTCAGGTGAGATGTAGCTAATTGGTTATAGATTGGCACTTGCAGAATTGCGAGATACGATCAGTTGTATGTTTGTGTGCAATAAAATTGAGAAAGTTTTTAAGTATTTTGAAATAATTTGCAACCTAAAACACAACCTGATGAATATGCACAAGCTCCAGAATGTGAGGGATGAAAACAGGAAGAGGAGATATCCTTCTAGTTCAGCTCTTTGCTTTTTACTCCTGTCATTTCCCAGATTTGGAAACGTATTTTTATTTGTAAGACGAAACGGAATTTGTTAAATTTACAATAAGGAATTTGTTTTACCTATCCGTTCAGATTGAAATCTGGATTCGTTTGGGGATCTGTGGAAACAGAATCCGAAATTGCATAAACATATGCCGCTTGTATTCAGTGGCTAGAGGTAATGGTCTGGAAATCGAGAAGCGTTTTCATTGAATCATTCGCTCTGCAAAGATGGGTGGAGTTTTATATTGCAGAACCGAACTTTAATGCGGTTTCCTGTCATGAAGAATATTTTAATTGCTGTTTTTCCAGAACAATTACTGCACACACACTGACAATGTCATTGCTGACCATGATGATGTTGGCTTTGGTTATCCAGGTCCATCACTGACCCGACTAATACAGTAATTATGTTGCCTCTGCAGACTTACCAGTGACAAACAGTTCAGAGTATCATTTACCAATGGAGATGAAAGTGGCGAGAGAGAATTAATAGGAAGTGGAGGGACCACTTCGACCAATTAAATGAGTAAGTTTATGAAAAGAGGTGCCGAGGAAGTGTTTGAGGTATACACTTCCACAACAGTCAAAATGTCATTGGACAGTCCATGGCTTTAACGGGATAAGGTCCAAAGGGGAGCAAATGAGGATAGCTTAGTTGGTAGGAACAGCTTGGGCCTCCGTTTCTACATCCGTTACTAAGATGGTTTACTTTAGGAACTTGAACATTAATACCTTCTGGGGTTCCGAACCTGAGTTGTGAATTCGGAATTCGGGCACTTATGGCAATTGGATTTCTGTCATCTTTCATGGAGGGCAAATTCTGCAAAATCACAACGTTTACAACTATGTTGCTCGTCAATATGTACAAGGTCAGTTTTAAGAACGGGACTGATGCATCTGGATAAAACCTGTCCTCACACCCTACATCCAAGGAAGCAGCATCAGGTGCCATACTCTGGAGCCTTTTGCACATCTGTGGTGTAGGATCATGTGCGGTTACTGCTGTGAAGAAAATATTTTCAAATCCATTTATTTTTCCTTTCTGATTCAACAGCTGCATGAAATAACTACCGTGGAAGTGTTGAAGACCGTAAAATACAAATTTCTCAGGGTGACATGCATGCTACTCATCAGCCACTTGAAGTAAATCAAGGAAACAGAGATTGTGAACAATACCTGTCGACCATTCAGTGATCTTCCCATTGAAGACTGGAGGGAAACCACTTGCCGACAGCTAATCCCGCCAATGCACATTTATACTAACGCCATTATGTGTTCCTGCCTCCAATTGTAATATGTTGTCGCAAGCTGCGGGAACGATACTGCACTGAGAGAACAGCAACGGTGGTTATGATGACCGTGGTTTTAGTGAGTTGCGGAAGACTTGCCCCGTTTTACGTAGTTGTTGAACCTTATGTCATCAACATACCGTGGCGTTGCGCCTTCACACATGAATACGCCACTTTACCCGGGTGGAAAGGAATCGAATTACTGGATAGCATATTAACTCCGTTGCTACCAATCGACTTAACTCTTACCTTCAATGGTTTAACAGTAAGACATATAATTGCGGCAAATAGAATCCGCAGAGGGCTTCGGAACAGCAGCGATAAAGAGAAAGATACCGAGGTGGAAAACCGTAGAAAAACGATGATTTTATTCCTTGCAATTTCGGCTAATTTCATATTATTTTGGATACCCTATGTAGCTCATTCCCTGACATCGCAGGTGGAAAATTACTATTACCAGGACAGATATTTGAGTTCAGACAGACAGACAGCTTTGGTAATCCTGGTCCATCACTGACCAAACCAATGCAGTAATACTATTTCTTCTGCAGACATACCAGTGACAAACAGATTTGAGAATCATTTACCAATGGACATGAAAGTGGCAAGAGAGAATGAATGGGAAGTCGAGGGACCACCTCGACCAATTATGTGAGTAAGTTTATGGAAAGAGGTGCCGAGGAAGTGCTTGAGGTATACAGTTTCACAATATTCAAAATGTAATTGGACAGTCCATGGATAGGAAGACTTTACCTGGAAAAGGTCCAACAGGAAGCAAATGAGGATAGCTTAGTTGGTACGAAGCGCTAGGGCCGCCGTTTCTACAACCGTTCACTAAGACTGTTTACTTTAGGAACTGGGACATTAATCCCTTCTGTGATTCTGTACCTAAGTTGTGCTTCATTTCAGATTTCGGGCACTTGAGGCAATTGGATTTCTGTCATCTTTCATGGAGGTAAATTATGCAAAATCACAACGTTTATAACTATTTTACTCGCCAATATATACAAGCTCAGGTCGAAGAACGGGACAGATCCGTCTGGATAAAACCTGTCCACTCAACCTACTACTTTGCATCCAAGTCAGCAGTATCAGGTGCCATACTCCGGAGCTTTTTGTACAACTGTAGTCTGGGATCATGTACGGGTTCTGTTGTAAAGAAAATATTCTAAAATCCTTTCTGATTCAACAGCAGCATGAAATAACTCACCGTGGAAGTGTTGAACTCCGTAAAGTGCAAATTTCTCAGGGTGACATGCAATCGACTCATCAGCGACTTGAAGTAAATCAGGGAAAGATAGATTGTAAAGAATACCTATCGGCCATTCAGTGATCTGACCCATTGAATTCTGGAGGGAAATCACTCGCCGACAGCTAACCGCGCCAAAGCACATTTAAGGTAACGCCACCACGTGTTTCTGCCACAGGCTTTCGGGCACCTTCATGTTATTTAGGCTGACAGCATCTGGGAGTTATTTTATCCCATTTTTTCGCCACGGATTCAGATACCGACAAATTCAGACACCCTTTGTAAAGCTCATTATTTAAGCATTTACCCACATTAAGTTCAGAGAAGAGCCGAAGACTTTGACAATGTCTCCATGCAGGATTATTCTGGCATTGATCATGAAAAATGTAATTCAAACCAGGTCGTCGTGTTCGGTTCCATTTCATGCCCTCTTTGACAACTTGAACCATTCTATCAGGAATGCCGAATGTTACTGAGAAAAGAAGAGTGATATCGAAACAAGGTGAATTAATATCCTCCCGGCTAATTGCATAATCTATGTATTTTATGGAGTGATTATTCTTAGTCTAATGTAACAGGGGAAAAAATCAAGCAGCAGAATCAAAGGGAAATGAGTGCTAAGCCCATCATAGTTTCATAGTCAGAAACTGAATTCAGAGACAAAAAGAGTCTAAGTAGAATTGTGTTTTACTTTAGTTTCTTGAGATACAACAAAATTTAACATTTAGTAGTTCAGTTGTTCCATTCAATATTAGAGAATCTCTACAATATAACCATATATACACAATGAAAATTACAGCACGGAAACAGGTCATCTCGGCCCTTCTAGACCGTGCCGAATGCTTACTCTCACCTAATCCCACTAACCCGCACTCAGCCTATAACCCTCCATTCCCTTCCTGCCTACATACCTATCTAATTGTGCTTTAAATGACAATACCGAGCCTGCCTCTATCACTTCTACTGGAAGCTCATTCTACACAGCTACCATTCTCTGAGTAAAGAAATTCCTCCTCATGTTACCCTTAAACATTTGCCCCCTAAGTCTCAACTCATGTCCTCTTGTTTGAATCTCCACTGCTCTCAGTGGAAAAAAGCCTATCCACGTCAACTCTATCTATCCCCCTCATAATTTTAAATACCTCTATCAAGTCCCCCGTCAACCTTCTACGTTCCAAAGAATAAAGACCTAACTTGTCCAATCTTTCCCTGTAACCTAGGTGCAGAAACCCAGGTAACATTCTCGTAAATCCTCTCTGTACTCTCTCGATTTTGTTGACATCATTCCTATAATTCGGTGACCAGAACTGTACACAATACTCCAAATTCGGCCTTACGAATGCCTCGTACAATTTTAACATTACATCACAACTCCTATACTCAATGCTCTGATTTATAAAGGCCAACATACCAAAAGCTTTCTTAACCACCCTATATACATGAGATTACACCTTCAGGGAACTATGCAACATTATTCCCAGATCACTCTGTTCTACTGCATTCCTCAATGCTCTACCATTTACCATGTATATCCTATTTAGATTATTCCTACCAAAATGTAGCACCTCACACTTATCAGTATTAAACTCCATCTGCCATCGCTCAGGCCACCCTTCTAACTGGCCTAAATGTCTCTGCAAAATTTTGAAAACCTACTTCAATATTCACAACGCCACCTACCTTAGTATCATCTGCATACTTAGTAATCCAATTTACCACCCCATCATCCAGATCATTAATGTATATGACAAACAACTTTGGACCCAGTGCAGATCCCTGAGGCACAACACTAGTCACCGGCCTCCAACCTGACAAACTGATATCCACCACTACTCCCTGGCATCTCCCAACTAGCCACAGTTGAATCCACTTTACTCCTTCAACATTAATACCTAACAGAACACCTATACAGAATCAAATTATTATTCTTCGCAGACCACCACGGAAACGGAAGCGTACGCCAAAGTCTGAGAGACGGAACTAAATTCAAAACCCAAAGGCATCCCCCTACTCGCCCCAGACACGGATAAGCGGCAGCAAAGCATCGACCGTCCCCTCCACCATTATTGCAGCGGGCAACCTCTACCTGCCAATCAACCAATAGCAAATCCCCAGGGGAAAATAACCATGATTTTACACTACAACAAAATCAAATCGTTAAAAAGGACAAATCAACATACTACGGTGCTCTCTCTCACGTTAAAGTTTGTGCGTCGCTTTTTATTTCCAATTTCACTGACTCGAGAATCGAAAACACACCCCCATTCCAACAACACGGGAAGGAGAGCGCGAACGCACAATCCGAGTACGGATGCCTCCAACGGGTGATCCGGCATTCGCGATTTCCATTTTCCCCCGAGATGATCCACCTGCATCGAGTCGGTTTCTACCCGTGTGCCGCATATTCTGTGTGTTTAGTAGTAACTCAAGTTTTTGAAAATAATCCAAAAATTGTCCCTTCAATGTTAGAAAGTCTTGTCCAGGTTCAGAAATTGAACAACGAATCTACTCTAAATTTAAGCATGACATCTCTATTATCGACAAATAACTTTGATAGTCTCAACTTAGTTTTAAAGACTATCTACCTGTGTGCAGCCTGCTAGAATCCTTGACTCTCTATGAACAGACACTGATGAGAAAAGTATTACCCGATCTGACCATGGAGTCATGTCCACCTACATGTTTGTTTCTCAATAACCGTTAATGACTGGTGTAGCCTGCTCTGCTTCATTGGACAGAGAATAGCCCAGATTCGCTATTCACTGGGAAAAGCAGTTCCTCCTCATCTCCGTCCATGGCCTGAATCGTGAGGCTATATCCCCAAGTCCAGTCTCATCTCCCAGTGGAAACAGCTTCATTGTCTCTATCTTATCTATCGGTTACATGGTTTTATATGTTTCTATGGCGTGTAACTCCAAGCCACAGTCTTCAAAAGAACCCTGAAAAGGAAGTAAAAGTGATATTATAGATAGAAATGCTCCTATTTCCGAAGATGCAGGAAATGCAGTCTCTATTAGACGCCATCGTCCTCATCTCTGCTCTCCGATTATGAAGGAGGTATCACCCAAGTTCGCAGTACAGTCCAAATCTGTTACTTTAACGGTGGTAATGTCGAGTATTGAGCCTGATAGTATGCAACAAATCGTTTACTTAGTCTCAGTCCTATCTTTGTTCATGATTGGAGGTGACAGTACGTTTAAGACCTCAGAGGTTTAATCACGTGGTGACGTTATGATTTTAATATATTGGATGCTAACTTGCGTATGGTACATAAACACCAGCGTCCCTCTGCTTTAGATTCGAAAGGCATTCTTAAAAGTTGTATGATACTAATCCTAGGTCATTTGTTAGCTGCTAGTATGTCATGTTCTGCGATAGTTTTAAGTGTGGACACATTGAGAATGTGAAATATTGCACAAGGACTGGACATTTATTAATTCAGTTCAAAGAGAAACGAAGGTCATGCGTGCACGAGTCAACGGAAGGCTAGTCTTGTGATTGTTAGGATTGTATTGAAAAGATATTTGAATTAATCCTTTCTTTCACAATAAGAACTAACTGCCTGCTAATGACTGCTTCATTGGTTGAAATAACTTTCCAGGAACATGTGAATACCAGGGACAGCTTTTTCGACTTGCATAAAGTCTTCGTTTAGGG